>NW_024087583.1:0-82119 GCF_009730915.1 Dioscorea cayenensis subsp. rotundata | reverse complement strand
AAGAATCTTATTTTTCCACACAAGCTAGTAACAATGTTCATTTTCCTTGGGCAAAAGTTACACCAGAAGAACTTCGCAACCGAACATCACATCCCTCCATCATTAAGAAAATTATAAAAGGACTTAACCAAGAAGAAACCATTCCTTGTAAGCATCCCCGTTTCTCCAAATGGGTCATGCATGCGATCTTTGTAAGGCAAAACATCTAGATTCTCCACGAAAGGGACAGAATCTAAGTTAGATACAAGGTCCTGAACAGTGCCATTAAGGGTATTGGTTATCTTTGAATTCCTCCGGCCATAAATACATGGAAGCCCTTCCATTAAGCCATCAGTCATTCCAAAATAGAGTCTCTGTTCTCCTGTTGATGCCATGCAAAATGCATCCTCTTAGAGCTAGCAAACAACTAGAAACTCCTTTCTTAAAAAAAGAAATCTTGCCTGTTTGTCTAGGGAACATGTTCCATCTGGATACGCCATAATTGAATTTGGACCACCTCCACACCACATCAATTAGGATCCATTGTGAATTTCCACCACAATTTCCCTAGTAGCGCCTAATTGAAATTATGCAAATCCAAAATACCCCAACCCCTCATCATGAGACCGACAGATGTTCTTCCAATAAACTAACCGACAGCTCGGATGGCTAATATCCAATCTTAGCCATAATAAATCTCTTCTAACATGATCCATTTCCTTGATGACCTATCACGACAGCCTAAAGGTAGACATCCAGTAAGTTGGGAGAGTAGATAGCATCGAGTTCACCAAAGTAAAACGACCTCCTAAAGAGAGATGTTGTACTTTCCAAGAAGATAGTCTTCTTCTCACTTTTAGAGCAAGCCTCTCCCAGTCTTGCCTTCTAGGCCTTCTAGGCCTTCTAGGCCTTCTACCAGAGATTGGGATACCCAGGTAATTTAATGGAAGGGAGCCAATTGCACGATTTAAAGTTTCAGCAGCCATCTGCTCTGAAAGCTCTCCCAAATTACTTGAATACAGACAAGTTTTTGAGAAGTTAGTCTCTAGGCTCGTCATGCCTTCAAACAATTATAAGATCAATTTCACAATCCTAAGGTCTTCTAGACCTCCCACAGTTAACACCAAAAGGTCATTAGTGTAGTAAAGATTGCATCTAGTACCAAACCTTCCAAGCGACACACTGACCAAGACATTGGACCTTAACGCGTGTGAGAACATCGAACTCAACACATCTGTAACTAACACAAACAACAAAGACGATAACAGATCCCCTTGTCTCAACCCTTTTAATAGCGAACATAGCTATTCGGGAACCAATAATATGTATTGTTATCTTAGGGGAAAACAAAATGCTCTGAATCCATCCCACCCATCTTTTGCCAAAGGCCCTTGCTTTCAAAAGGTCGAAAAGGAAATCCCAATCAACCAGATCAAAAGCCTTGGTAAAGTCGATTTTCAAAATGTGCCCAGGTAACCTATGCTTATGGATATTAAAAATTAGTTCTCCAGCAGTGGCTATGTTATACAGGATGCATCTTCTTTTCAAGAAAGCCAACTGTTCATTGTCCACTAGGGAATTTATGACCTTGCTCAACCGCGTCACCAACAACTTTGAAATAATTTTTAGCGCGGAATTGATCAAACTAATGTGTCTGTAATCCCTCAGTAACTCAGAGGTTTTCACCTTAAGAATGAGAGCAATACTAACCCAGTTAATCCTTTCCAAGTTAACTCTCATAAAATAGAAATCCTCACAAAGCTTTGGTGTTCTTGTGTGTGCAACTTTTATTTTTTTTATTTTTTTGTGAAAAGATTGTGTGTGCTCTTGCATGCATTATGACCTACATGTTTCTCACCCCAAAAGCAAACTTGATCTTTCTAAAAAAGCCATACTAGATTTTTGTAGGCCATATATATATATATATGCCATATATATATATCAGGGAAAGAATCCACCAATCAAGTTCTATACTGCGTAGGGGTGTAATCGGTCAAGTTCGAGCCAAGCAGCAAGCTACTTCAGCTCGAGCTCAGTTGAAAACTCGCTGCTTGATGCTCAGCTCAAGCTCAATCGAACTCAAGTAGCTTGCGAGTAGTTTAATATATACACCCTTAATTGTCGGTAGAAAAAGTGATTTCTTTTCTTCTTTTCATTTAAATGATCTTGTATTTTTTTTTATCTTTTCTATATATTTTCATATTTTTTTAATTTTTAAAATTTTGTCGATGTGTGACTTTTGCAAAAACAAAAAAATAAAAAAATAATTTTATTATACATCAAAGGATTTATGAATTAACTTGCGAAATTTTCATAAGTATTATCAGATAAAATTATCCGAGTTTTATATTTATCCAAAAGTTATCATTTGTTTAGTTGTAAACATAGATTTTTTAATTTATAAATTTCTCAATAACTATTTAATATATAAACTGATTGACTGACATGCAAACTACAACAACAAACAACAGAAGCCGACATAGAAAAGACAAAACAAAGGTTTAATTGCCATACAAGTCCCTATAATTGTGTACTTTCTGCTTTTTTAGTCCTTCTAATACTTTTAAGTACAATTAAGTCCTTATATTTGGTCGAGTTGGGTCGTTCTAGTCCATGGCAATATTTTTAGGTACAATTAAGTCATTGTAATTTACACTTGCCCACCTATACCGCGGATTAGAATGACTCAACTCGACTAAATATGAGGACTTAATTGTATCTAAAAATATTGCAAGGACTAAAAGGGCAGAAAGTACACAATTACAGGGACTTGTATAGCAATTAAACCCAAAACAAAAGAACAAAATACCATGAGAGGCCACTAGGGATAGGGATGGAGCACACATGACTTTTAATTTCCTGGAGTCTAGTTGCTTCTTTGGTCATCAGTAAATTTTTGTCCTAAGTATTGAACTTCTCCAGTTTTTCATTTTCCTTCTCAAATCCAAACACTTTTATTAAACTTTAATTTCTTCTGGTTAGAAGACATACATATATGTAATTAATTAGGCTAGCTAAAGGTTTGGAACTTAATTATCAAGATACTGTTCCAATGTATCATTGTATTCAAACTTTTTGCAACAAGTTATGCTTGGTTTTACAATAAAGATGAGTGTGTCAATTCTGGAAATTAGACACTTGTGCAGGCCATCAATGAAAATCACCGTGCGTATAAGATAATTAACTAAGATATATTTACAGATTTCTTCAGTATATTGAATGCGCTTGATGCATATGTATTTACAGAGTTTGCACAACAATTCGTATTCCTATACGAAAACAAGAACAAATAATTCAAATAGATTTGATTCATTTGAATTATATACTAGACCAAGTCTTCATCAAGAATGAAACATGCATATGTAAGTTGCATCTGTATGATACTTGGTGATCTCTAACAAATATCTGAAATTTTTTAGGCTTTTAATTTTCTTCAATGAATTCAAATACTGGTCAACCATCTTCATCCTTCTTTAAACTGGATATAGTTCCAACACCTTCAATCAAAATGGGACCTGCAAAGGTATATAAGAATATCCCACAAATAAGTATTGCAAGATAGATGTCAGAAAGACCCTTCTCAATAGATTAGTGTGCAAACTGACATGTTCAAGTCTGGAAAGATGTTTCATGTAAAAGTTTTCGTGTTTTACTGAGTTCGTTTTCATCATCAACTTTTGCAGAGTTTTATTTCATCTTTTACAAATATAGTGGCATCTGACAATATTTATTTATATATTTTTTTTCATGTATTTGATGAATTAATGTTCAGAAGTATGATAAATATATAAACAAATCATGTTTTATCATTGAATGGGAAAAGAAGGAAAAGAGAGTGAAACAATATATTAGGATAACCAAACTATTGCAATAAGATTTCTGCATTCATAGCAAACTTAGGAGACTTAGACTCATTTTAAAACATAAAATAAATCATAATAAATTGAACAAGAGTTTTTATTCATAGATATATAAGTTCAATGATCATGTGTCATTTCACTGAAATTTCAGATAAGAAAAATTGAATATGTAGATTGGCACTTGAAACAAGATGCAGATAGGCTCTATAAATGCATCAATATTGGATTGGATAATTAGAAAGAAGACAGTACTTACAGTTGAGAGATAATGACTGATCTCAATAAAAATGATGAATCTTGAAAGGAAAGACTGGATGGTGTCATCTTTTCATTCCAATCTCTCCCACCACTCTTTAACACAATGAATTTGTACAAATTCTTTGTTGACAATGTCTGGTTTGAATGCGAGCCTCTTTAAATTCGGACAATTAAAAATTGGAAATGAGCAAAGAAGAGCAAAATCCAATGCTTGATTGCTCATGCTTACTAAATTCAGTAAATGTCCGAGTGTCAAACTTCTCAGGCTGGGAAGGAAGGGGCTACGGATATTCGTTGAATTTCTCCATCCTCCTCTGTAAATAACTCTTCGATTCCTTCACACACTTGCACCGATAACTCAGTAAGAGAAGGGAGATGCATAACCCAAGAAAGACTGGATAACTTACGGCATTCATTTATCGTCAGAAGCTGCAGATTACAAAAAAACCGTTGAGGCGCCACATCCTTCCAAACAATGTTCTTTAAATTCTGAAGATGACCCAAGTCAAGATGCCGGAGATCAGTGCCACTTCCATTCATGACTATCTCATCGAGCTGTGAACATGAACAGATTATTAGCTCTTGCAAGAATCCATTGCTTTTGCAACTTAAAACATCATATGAAAGTGATACCAAGTCATACAATCTTTCTAAACATATGTGCCATGTTGGTAATTCTGAAAGTTGTTGCAGAACATTTAGTGACGTTACACACAGTCCTAATGCTTTGATGTTCTCTTTCAATGTATTCAGCTCCTTTAGTTTTATCTCGCATTTGGATATATGTCAAGAACCTGCAGGTTCAGCAATTTTGAGACCAATCCATCAGGTGTTATGTGATCCCACCACAAATGCTGACAGATCAAAAATTGCAGATTTTGCAAGTTTATCATCTCAGATGGTAGAACTGAGATTTCCGTCTTTGAAATGTTGAGGTACTGCAGATTAACCAAACATTTTACGCCTCTTGGAAGTCTTCTAAGTTTAGTCTCGGATAGATTCAAATATCTAAGATTTGACATGCGTAAGAAAAAAATCCATCAGGAATATTCTTCAAATTCAAATTATGTTGCATCATTAAGCTCAGGAGGTGAGAACATTGTTGAGTCAATTTCGTAAAGTTTCTATATTATTGTTCATCAGAGATACCCCTACTGCAAACCGCCATTTTCTTAGCTGCCACATTTGATATTCTGTTCAATCCCATATTTGTATTTACTATCCATATGTTTCTAGCTTCAGACTTTGCCACTATCCACAGAGCCATATCACGAATCACATCATGTAACCTCAGATCTTTTTGAAAATCCATATATGCTTTCTCATAAGGCTCCAACAAACATGCTGCCTCTAGTAAACGAAGGATATACTGCCCATGACCATAAGCTTCCCTCAGATTATCAAATTCATGGATTAGTCCAAGTCCTATCCAGAAGTCTATAATATCTTCATTGGAGATACCGACACCTCTTGGCCATAAAGAAATATATAGAAAACAATCTTTACAAAGTTTATTAGGGAGATTGTCATAACTTATTTCTAGAGTTGGATACAATGATTTCTCAACATCTTGAATTATACTAGTTTGGGACTTCCTCATAGACCTGAGTACATAGTCCCACTCTTCAAAATTCTTTTTGTTCGACATGGCTTTACCAATCAGTATAAGAGTGAGCGGTAAACCACTGCATTCATTCATCACTTTTCTTGCTATTTCCTTCATCCTCACATCCGATGCAATAACATCTAAGTTAACATTCTCTTTGAAAAGATCCCATGCTTCTTGTGGCTCTAAGCATTCCACTTTAATCTTCTCATCGGCCCTCATCTTAGTGCACAATTCTTCAGATCGAGTAGTGAAAATCACTTTCCGCTTGTATTGTTTGGTGGAGTTGTCATTACTACGAGGATGAGGAATCCCAAGTTCCACAAGATCTACTACAGCCCATATATCATCTAAGAGCAATACAAAATTTTTAGTTTTCAAGAAATTGGATATGCCTTCTTTGCTAGACGAACTGATCAATTGCAATTTTATAGCTATCTCTTCCCGAAGCTTTTCCAACTGAACATCTTTTGTAGCCACAACCAATATTACATAATCGAATCCTGTGTTTTCATCGTCCAACAATGAGTTGTAGATTTTTCTCAATAGTGTGGTCTTGCCGACAACCCCCCATGCCCCATATCCCCACCATTCCGACTGTTTCATCTGCTAGATAACTGCGAGTAACATCAAGATTTGAACCAATTCCTCTTCCCACTACTTTTAATGAAGCAGGGACTGGTATAGGAGGTTGTTCCTCTACAAATGAGACTTGTAATTGTTCTTCTTTCAACTCATTTATCTCATTCAATAAAACCATTGCATCTCTACTTGTTCTACACCTTGAATAACAATTTAGATAACAAGTACCAAAAGTGCATTCCTGTTTGCCAAATTTATCTTTCAACTGCTTTACCTCCTCATCTTTTTCACTAACCTGTTGAAATTTAATTCAAATCCTCTCAAAGAAAAAAATTAATACCATCAAAATCTATACAAATTATTCCTTGAATTGCATGTGGGTTTGAAAATATTGTGATTAAATAGATTTCTCTTAACGAGATGAGGACAGAAAAGCCCCCTTTTTCTAATTTCTTTTCTTTCTGAAATCTTCGTCCACTGGTCCTCTTCTCTATCTTTAAAAAAAAAAAAGCAAATAAAAAGAAATACTCAGCTAGCAATGACAAATTAATGGAACTGAAGATACGTCTTACAATAATTATTTTCAGGAAATGAAAACATATATATATATATATATATATATATGCACAAGTGAAAAAAGAAAAAAAGAAAGAAAGAAAAAATCAGCTTAATAATAATAATAATAATATAGAAGCTTTACCTTTTCGAGCCAGAATTGAAGCTGATAGGTTGGTCTTTGTCTTGAGCTGCAGGGAATATCAAGCTGTGTCTCAAAGTCCCTCTTCCTGGCCATGAGAGCTTCCATGGGGCTGTCTAAACTATCAAGTTTCTCTTTTGTGCAAAAGATATGACCCATGCCCTCACTCACAACAGGACTCTGAATGCAAGAACAGACAGCCCCAATGCAAAGTTTCCCAACAAAGTCCATTTGCCTCTCAATTGTGATTTGTGAGATTTTCTTCATTGCACACTCCGAATTAATGTGGCGGAACAAGATTTTTTTTTTTTATCCATGTATCTCTATTTGTTTGTGATGTTATGATATGTGAGCCCCACACCGGTCAACCATGCTTTTCTTCTGTTTTTCCCCTACCATCACCTGCCTCCACTGTAGAAAGATCACCCCCCCTTGTCTCATCACATAGCTGAACTTCACCTCTTCACAATCATACTCAACCTCTTCTTTTGCCACAACAGAAGCCATTCCTTGGTATGGAAAATGTCAGAAGGTCCAAGCTTCAAGAGGCTAAGGTTCTCTTCTTCTTCTTCATCTTGCTACAACTTTGGAAAGCTTGATTGGTTGGAGGTTGGAGAGGAAGCTCTAGAGTGGAGTGGCTTATTCTCTATAGCTATTTGGTAAGCAAGCTCTCAATTTAATTTCAGCTGAAACTTTGTCCCTTGTGCTTTGATGTGTTACTTTGATATGTTTGTCTTGAGTAGTGAGCCTTGTGTTGGTTGTGCATGTGCTAAGCCTTAAAAAAAATTCTTGCTTGGCTGAAATCTTTTCCTGTGTTTTATGTATGTATGTATTATTCTTAGCATGGTTGTTGTCAAAATAATGCTAACAGTTATTTTTTGATCGTGCACACAAGGTGCTTGTTGAAATGCCCTTGGAGACTTTGTTGTTAGATTTACTTCATTGGTTTGTGAAGACTAATTACTTTAAGATTTTGTGAACCTTAGATGTTTATTAAAGCATGAGTGTATCACTTCCTTGCTATGACAACATGTCTTCCCTAATCTAATAGTTACCTTGCTTTGAGTAAAAAATGCTCTCATTAGTTTATATGCCATTGTTAGTGTGGTCAAATGCTTAGTGGGTTTTAATTTGGCATTGAACAATTAGATTTGGTTATGCTATTGATAGGGTTTTGAAGGAGGATTGTCTTAGTTTGTGGGAGTAAGTTGGAGTGGAGCTTTTCCAAGTAAGTAAATCCACGTATACATATATACATAGATATATATTTTCAGCCTTCTTTTGGTTTTATATGATTGTGTATATGTTAGCATATGGGCTAAGATGCTGAAATCTATTTTGATCAACATTTGTTTATCTTTTCATTTTTGCTGGTTTTTATGAATTATGCTTATATATATATACATATATATGCACACACATAGATAGTGCTACTGTTGGAGTTTATCAAGTGGGTTATAGTTTTTAGCTAAATACTTCAATATAGGATGTGCGTGAATTGAGTTTATGCAAAATAACAGCTTGGTCAGCACTCGTGACGGGTATGGTACTAGTCAATTTGGTGTTAAAACATTGAGATATGCTATTCGTCCCGATGGATGCCCCCAAATTCGTCTCCCGAACGACGTGGCGACCCACGTGACCACATTCTCTCTTTCCTCGTCAGCCTAATGAAAAAAAATAAAAAGAAAAGAGAAATTTTTGGTCAAAGTAGCTGGGCCCTACCTCATCAGCTCATTTCACTTCAATGTAAAAGAAAAACTGGTCCATGCCTACAAGCTTCATCCCTTTGCTCCCATCTCCATCTCCTTGCTCTCATGTTTCCTTCCTCTTTACCTCAGTATTTCTTGTGTCACCTCACTTCCCAAAGCTCGCCGCCGTGATCTCCGTCGTTTTCCCTACTCCAGTACCCCTGCCCTGACTTCCGGCGCGACGGCTCTTGCCCTCGTGGTGACGACTGCAACCTCGCCCACGGCATCTTCGAGTATCACTCTACTCTTCAGGAAGACAACGACTATCTAGGCCTGCGACTTCCGGCGATTTCCGGCGACCTCCCACTTTCAAGTATCAATTAGCTCTCTCTATCTCCATGGTATTGACTCATTTTTTCTTTGGTTCTTCACTGCTTCACTACCCATGATTCTGATAAGAAACATGATTTTCATGGATTAGGATTTCTTTTGGTATTGATTTGAACCTTGTGGGAAAAAATATGGATCTTTCTTACAATTAATCAATTAAACATAATTTGCTTATGTTACTTTGTTTCACTTATAGACCAAATATTTGTGTTATTTAAGGTTAGGATTTATCTTGCTTTTCATTAATTGGAAGTGCATATTTCATTAGAACATTAACATAGGGATCACAATCTCATTTAGTAGATTTATTAATTGACTGTCAGGCAGCCTTTCTAACTTTTCACTGCTTATAATGAGAAGGCTATATGTCCATCTCTGAACACATTCCTCTTCAAAAATAGTTGACATTTATTCAGTGTTCTGCCAATTATTTATCTGGAACATTGTAAACGAAGATTCCCTTAGTAATGACATCTTTTTTTGTTCTTCCTTTATGGTATAATTATCAATAGATCCATTTCTTCCTTTATGGTATAATTATCAATAGATCCAGACTGTATAGATTTATGGCATATAAGGAAAGAAAGTTGGTTCTTTGAATGATGTTAAGCATTATATCATATTGAAATGCAGGCAAATAATCAACTTATGGTATTGAACCAATTATTATTGACTCTTTTTTTTATTCCGGTATCATATTCAGTTAGAACATATCATATTCAGTTAGAACATATATACTAAACATTTTTCGATTACGGTGTAGTACTATCAATACTTAATGCAATAATTGCCTCATCTTGAGTTTACCCTTAATTGATAATTTGTCAATGCAGATGAAAAAGAACACCTAGAAAATTCATTTTATACTCAAGTAAATCATGATAATTAAATATTGGTTCATGCATCCATCATGGTCACATTATATCAAAATATTAGAAAATTATCAAGCTGGCTATATATCCATCATGGTCACATTATTTGTAATGTATTTTTGCATTTCACAAATCCATCCTCATTTTATTTTATTTGATGAAAAGCATATTCTAGCTTGTTTATAATGCTTCATTTTTTTTTTTCTCTTGTGATAGAGCATTATTTAATTCTTTATATCTAAAATAATATTAATTGATACAAGTTGATGCTATTAAACCAGATGGCAGAATTAGAAATTGGGTCTTCTGAAAAGAGGCAAAATGAGATAGAAGCTGGGTTTTCTAGTTTGGAAATGTTAAACAAAGATAAAGAAAAAATAGTGGTTGTGGAAGATTCAATATGTGAAAGAATTACTCCAAAGGCGGGTATGGTTTTCAATTTTGAAGAGGAAGTCTATGATTTCTATGTTAATTATGCACAACAACAAGGGTTTGGTATTACAAAAAGAACTACAAAATCAGGAGATGACGAAAAATTAAAATATTGCACACTTGCATGTGTACAAGGTGGCAAAAGAACATCTATTGCAAAAGATTCTTTTAAACCTAGGCTATCTACCAAAACAAATTGTCAAGCTAGGGTTAATATCATTGTTGATAACGATGGGCATTTTACGATATCCCGTATCCATTTTGAGCATAATCATGCACTTAGTCCACAAAAATCTCGTTTTAAAAAATGCAACAAAAAAATGGATACATATGTCAAAAGGAGGCTTAAATTAAATGACCAAGCAGGTATAGGTTTGAGCAAGAACTTTCATTCCTTAGCTGTTGAAAATGGTGGATATGAAAACTTGACATATACAGAAAAAGATTGTCGAAATTACATTGCAAGGGCAAGGCAATTCAGGCTTGGAGTTGGAGATGCTGAAGCGCTTGGGAATTATTTTTCTCGCATGCAAAAAAGAAATCCAAATTTTTTCCATTTGATTAATATGGATGAGGAAGGACGACTAAGAAATGTATTCTGGGCAGATGCAAGATCTATAGCAGCTTATGAAGCTTTTGGTGATGTCATATCTTTCGACACAACATATTTAACAAACAAGTATGATATGTCGTTTGCTCCATTTGTTCGGGTAAATCATCATGGGCAAACTGTATTACTTGGATGCGGTCTACTGTCAAAGGAAGATACAGAAACCTACATTTGGTTGTTTAGAACTTGGTTGGAATGCATGTCAGGCAAGGCTCCTAATGCTATAATTACTGATCAGTGCATGGCTATTCAAGGTGCAGTTAGGACCGTCTTCCCAAATTCTCATCACCGTCTTTGTCTTTGGCATATTATGAAAAAGATTCCAGAGAAGCTTGGTGGACTAGTTCATTACAAAGCAGTGAAGAAGATTTTAAAGAGTATCGTTTATGAGTCAATGAATATTCAAGAATTTGAAGACGGTTGGCTGAAGATGATCGAGGACTATAACCTTGAAAAAATGGATGGTTGAATTCTTTATACTTAAGTCGTCATCGTTGGGCTCCTATATATGTTAAAGAAGTTTTTTGGGCTGGAATGTCTACTACTCAAAGGAGTGAAAGCATAAATGCTTTTTTTGATGGCTATGTCAGTCCAACAACATCTCTAAAACAATTTGTAGAGCAATATGATAATGCATTGAAAAGTAAAATTGAGAAGGAAAATAAAGCTGATTTTTCTTCTTTCAACTCCAATTTTCCGACATTAATTGATTGCCATTTTGAGAAGCAACTACAACAAGCATACACAAACGAAATTTTTAAGTTGTTCCAAGATGAGTTAAGAGGAATGATATATTGTAATCTTGCATTTATCAACTCAGATGGACCAATATGCACATTTCAAGTGACAGACATCCTCAGAGGAAAGGAAGGCGTACTCAGAAAGCAAGTGGTGTTTAATGTCCAACACAATGGTCTTGAATTTGACATCAAATGCTCATGCCATTTATTTGAGTTTAGAGGTATTATTTGTAGACATATTTGCAAAGTTCTTGTTGAGAAGAATGTGAAGGAGATCCCATCTCATTATATTTTGACCTGCTGGAGAAAGGATGTTAAACACTGGCATACTTATGTAAAGAATTGTTATGATGAGACACAAACTATTGAGCAAAAAGTCCGATACAATAAATTATGTGCTCATTTCTCTAAAGCTGCTGAAATTGGAGTTGAATCTGATGAAAAATATAATTTCTTAATGAATTGTGTGGACAAGGCAATAGAGGAGCTCATGGATAATGCACATGGTTGGCCAAGTCATTCAAATCAACTTATTTCACCAATGATATTGGAGGAAGATCATGAGCATGATCAATCAAAATTTTCAACCACAAAGTTTCTAACCCCTTTAAAGGTGAGGAGTAAGGGTCAGTCACCATCAAAGAGAAAAAAGTCAAAAGTTGAAGAGATAATTAGTAGACATAAAAAAAAGGTGCTTGTATCTTACATCACTCTTTTTTTGATTTCATAATTATGATCTTACTCTAAAATTAATGTTATTGCTTTTAGAAAACTCAAATGAAGGGTCAACACACAAGTTGAAACTTGTACTCAAGAAAGTGTGGTAATGTTATGTTGTTTAATTTATATTTTTTATGTTATTAAATGTTATTACACAAATATTTTAAATATTGTGAATTATGTCTTTTTCTTATTAGGTGAATTCAAATTCTCTTCCACATGTAGTAAGTATGCCTACTTATAGTAACACAATTGCATCAAATTCTATTTCAGGTGAACCCAAATTCTTCTTTAGTTTATTAACTTGATTGGCAATCAACTTCTATTATGGTGTCGCCTCCTTTTTTGTGTTTCATAATTTGCATGTTTTGATAGTTTTGGTTTGTTTAACCATTAGGGTTTGAGGCAGTTCATGAATGTTGACAATGAATTAGGATCACACGTCACAACCGATGAACTTGTAGCTGAGGTATTTTTCTTGTTTTTATTTCTTGTTTCTATTCACTTTGATGCAGTTGATTTTTAGTAAAAATCTTTGGGGATCCAATATTGACAAGTATATAACTTGACTAAATGTTCTTTGATAGCTCTATTTTGTATATGCATTTCACTTTTTTTTCTCTTATATTTTTTGTCTTGAACATTAATGCAGGTTTAGGAGAATGGTTTCAGTGATGGGGTTTATGGTGTATTTCTTTGAATTTTTTTGCAATGTCCTGAGTAGAACTGAAGCTCTATGTAAAGAGTTTGGTATTACTTTTGTAATGCATTGTCTTCAATATGCATCTATTTCTCAAAGAACTTGTAAGATCGGGTGTTAACTCTTGTGTTAATCATGGTTATTGTTTGGAAGTTTCATGTATTTTGTTCAACTTTTTTATATTCAACTTGGTAGTTTCCAGCATTTCTTCAATCATAATGATCATACATTTTCTCCAGGACAATACATTTGTGAAATTGTTTACAAAGTGAAATCTTTGTATAAAACTTTGAACCGAAATTGTTTACATTTGTGAAATTGTTTACAAAGTGAATTTTTTTTCCAGGATAATACATTTGTGAAATTGTATACATAGTTTCTAGCATTTCTTCAACAGATTTTAGATTCTTTCATCTCCAGACCTTCTGAAATTGTCCATTTGAACTGTAATGTTTACAAAGCCTTTGTTTTCATTCAAAGATATACAGTTCAAATTAGATTGCCTCGCAATTTTAGAACGTTGCTTTGGCAGCTTCCACAACTGAAATGCAGATAACATGCAACAATTAGATAAGCTTCAACATCTCCTCCAACACCTGACGGCCTCGCGGAGCCGTTTCTTGCGGCAGAGACTGTTGAGGAGAGAGTAGTAGGTGAGGGCATCAAGGACGAAGCCCTTGTTGAGCATATCTTCAAGAAGAGAGAAATATCTGGTCAATTTTCCCCTTCCCTCTATTTCCCCTAAATTCAATCACATTTCAGGAAAAAAAACCATATTTCTACAAAATAAATTGAAGGGATTCTTACAACTACTAGACAACCATTAATATTATCAAGACCACCAAATTTAAACATAAAAAAAAAAAGAACAATTTGAAATAAGAAAGGGGCTAAGATCACCTGCAGATCTTTGCTCAAGTACTCATGCTTCATGGAGAGATCCATGTCGCGCTTGAGGCGCTGGGTCCTCGCATTGACGACCTCGCGTGGGGAGCCTAGCTGGCCTCCTTGATGTCCAGATCGTACATCGAATCATAGAGATCTTCATATCTCAACCCTAGAAACCCCAAAAAGATAGATACAAATAAAATCAAACAAGACTGAAGAGATCTCAACTACCAAATCGAAATCGAAATCGAAATGGAAATCGAAACCCTAAGTGAGGGCATCAGAGACGAAGCCCTTGTTGAGCATATCTTCAAGAAGATCAGAGGCGGTGGAGACCTGGCTCTTGCGCTAGAGGGCTTGCATGAGATAGCGATAGGCCTGGAGATCGGAGGTAAGACCAAGGGTGAAGACACGGTTGAAGAGGGAGTAGGCGAGGGAGATGCGGCCGGAAAGGGAGAAGGTATGGATGAGGATGGAGTAGGAATGGGAGTCAGGAGGGAAGGAGCGAAGGAGGGAGAGGGCGGCAGGGAGGGAAGAGGGGTGGGAGGAGAGGGATCAGAGGAGACGGTGGAGGTGCTTGGGAGGAAGAGGGGGGCGAAGGGGGATGAGATAAGGTAGGGCGGTGCACATGACCAGATATTTCTCTCTTCTTTTTGTTTTTTTATTTTTTTTTCATTAGGCTGACGAGGAAAGAGAGAACGTGGTCACGTGGGTCGCCACGTCTTTCGGGAGACGAATTCGGGAACATCCATCGGGACGAATAGCATATCTCTTGTTGTTTTACTTCCTCATGTCCTTATTACTTATTCATTTTAACTGATTCACACATATAAAAAAAATAAAATTAATTATTATTTTAAAATTATAAAAAAATTTAGCTTGATTGAAGATTTGAAAATCCAAGCATGGATGAATGAAGATCATGGTTGAAGATATTGAAGGTTAAACTTGGATGAGAGGAGATTAAGTTTAGTAATAATATTTTCATAATTCAAACGAAGATCATATGAGAAGACCAAACTTGGACCACATTTGGAAAGGGAGATCAGGAGATCTCCGTAATCATCTTTTGGGAGAGGGACCAGCTGAAATGACGTGAGGAAGGAAGCGGTTGCAGGCAGGAGGAGCTCGGGACGAGTCAACTACTACGAAGCAGACTGAAGAAACCGGGAGGGTTGAAGGTGTTGCAAGTTCGGTTGTAACAGGCTAGAACTCAATCATGTTCAGTAAGGTGGGCAGTGTTGCAACTGAGTGTTGCAACATTTAACTTTGGAAGGTATCTAAGTTAGGAAGCTGCGGAGAATTCTAAATGAAGAAGTTTTATTCAGACGTCGGTATAAGTTATTCTGCTTGAAGATTTAGGGTGTGCCACGAGAGAGACCCTTTGGTGAGAGTTGTAGAGAGTGGGCGCCGGTCAATCCCAAGAGGATATTCTTTGTCATTGAGTGAGTAAGGGAGTGTTGTAAACCTTATTCCATCTTCTCTTTTAGTGGATTGATTCTCCGGGCTTAACCCGCCAAATGTAGGTAAGATTTTGCCAACTGGGTAACCATATTGTGTGTTCTTTCTTTCTCTTGCTTGCTTGTGTGTATGTGTTTTAAATTCTTATAAGATTGAGTGGTTAATCTACATCAATAGCAGCAAGAATGAGAAGGAGGAGTGATAAATTCTAACAAAAAAAGCTTCATGCCTTGCTTTTCATTAATTATGATGTGACATGGAGGGAAAAGAAACCCAGCTTTTGACTTTTGAACCTCTCACATGGTACAAAGGCATTTGTGACATTTCACCACTAAATAACTGACGGAACTAACAGCAAGGATGAAGCTGAATTGGGTTTGAAAAAGGAGGGACCTAATAGGAAATGAAAATATCGGAGGGACTGCAGTTGAAGTTTCAAACAGTGCAGGGACTTTAAAGTAATTTTCCCTTATTTATACAATAAAAATTATATAAATTGATGGAAGCTTTGTTAATTTTATAAACATAATAATAATAATAATAATAATAATAATAATATCGGGAATTTATAATAAATTCCTTCATTACATTCTAAATACACAACCATACATTCTCACGGATGAGATTTTCACTTGCCTCTGATAAAAAATAAATAATAATAATAATAATAATAATAATAATAATAATAATAATAATAATAAAAATAATAAAAAATAGTAATCCATTAATGCATTGTAAGTTGATGTGTTGCATACAAGGCATATGAATGATCTTAGTGATGGCTTTCTTGTTGAAATGGCAGCCAATGATTGCATCTTCCCAGAAATGATGCCATCAGTTGATCAACCAGAAGCTGAGAATGCAAAGCAACCGTTTCAGCATAATTTCATAGAGAATGATGTACCTCACACTGTCACAGAGGAGTTAGGTTCGTCTGTTATCTGCCAAGATGTGCAGGAAGGTTGGGCAGCCAGAAACTTTGCAGATGAGCGACATATGAAAATGATGGTGTAAAAACAGAGAATTTACAGGTGTTTGATTCTACTTTGAGTGACCATCATTGTTGTGGTTTTGATGGAAGTGATAGCTTAATTTCGCAAATGCCAGAATGTAGTGATTCCTTGTATCAACTTGGGATATTCATCTCCGGAACCAGGTGTTCCTAGTATGTGGAAAACAGTGAATGACATTTCGATGCCAACTTTTTCTATTGATAGACACTTTGGTGACAATCAAGGAGCAGAAGCATTACTAGACTTTGATAATATTAAGGAAATGCATTCACCAGGATGTCATGGTGCCATGTCAGAAGTAGAATTGAATGAAAAATTTTCACGGCCTTAAAATCTTCAAAAACAGTAGCAGACAGTGAAAAAAATTCTAGCTCATATATGAACTGCACAGCTGATTGGGAAAATCCATGCTTTAATGGTCAAAATTCCATCCTGTTGAATTCCCCTAGTGACGCTAACCAACAGCCATGACATTCTGAAAAAATACTAGTGTATCAAATTGAAAAATGTATGTGCATCAAGTTGTAGAAAACCTCTTGTTTTGACTGCATATCCAATTAATCAGAAGACTCAGAAACCTTGACAACAATGTTTTTAAAACCGGACCGGACTGGCCGGTCGGACAGGAAAAACCAGGAACCGGCACATAGCCCGATCCGGGTTTAGAACTAATGTTGACCAAATTTTAAACCGGTTAAACCCGGCCAAACCCGTGAACCGCCGGTCGGACTCAAAAACCGGATAGAACCCGTTTTCAATTTTTTTGTTTTATTTCTTTTTGTTTTTATTTTTGGTTTTTTGGGTTTTTGTAAGAAAGGACTTAGGGCATGAATTGGCTTTTTTTTTCTTTATTTCATGATGCTCTTTGGGTCTTGATTTGTCGAAAATATTGTTTTGATTCTTGGAACTTGTAAATTGTTTAAGAGGTATAGATTATTTAGGACTTATTTTATTTTATACTTTTATTTTACTGGCAATGATGATCAAATATGAGAATTAAATTAACCATACTTAGTTCTAGTTTTGTTTTGAATTTTTTTGTTCATCCTTGTCTCATCCTCACATAATTAATAATTTAATTAGTGGTTTAATTTATGTAGTTATCATCATCCATTTATGATTAATAGATTAAGAAATAAAAGGTTTAGGGAGTTGTATTTGTTTCTTTATCTAGATTGATATTTAAATAAATATTTAAGATAATTATGATTAAAAATATGATAAAGTTTGTTATTATATGTATATATATAATATTATATATATATATATATAATATTTAAGATAATTATGTATTTATGACATCATCCAGTCTGTCCAGAACGGGTCATCCGGTCGGACCGACTGACCCGTGACCCAAATATGAGACCGGTTTGCTATCCGGTCCGGGTTTAGAAACATTGCTTGACAGTCTTCTTCTTAATGGAGCATAGCAGGGCCAACAAGCATGACATTCTGAAAAAATACTAGTGTATCAAATTGAAAAATGTTTGTGCATCAATTTGTAGAAAATATCTTGTTTTGACTGTATATCCAATTAATCAGAAGGCTCGAAGGCTCGTAAACCTTGACAGCCTTCTTCTTAATGGAGCATAGCACGGCACTCTCGAGAACATTCTAAACATTGGAGAAGAAGCAGATGATAACCGGCAGTGCACGTATTTGTAGTCGATGGATTGAGTGATGATCCCATTGCCTAATCGCAAAGTACGGCCCGCACAAAAATCCCCTAGCCGGGACTTCCTGGCTTGGGTAGTGATGCAATGCAGTATACTCGAACTCGTTGATTCACGCATCGAATACCCAAGATAAGCCTTCAAAACCCGCTGATCAAAGATAGCCGGGAATTGGAAAAAGAGTAAATTTTTATTACCCAAGAGAATAACTATTACAAAACTGATTTCCTCGTGCCATAGGCTTACATTAAATAGGGAAAAAAATCAAAGATATGAAAATAATCCTAAAACGGAGATAATTCGAAAATATACCAAAATTGGTAAATTTTTCAAATATCGGCAAGAAATAAAAAGAGTTAACAAAAATAAAGACTAACGCCATAAACGACTTTACAAATCGTAGATTTCTAGCCAAAAGAAATGGCGAAATCAATTATTACTAAAAATAGCAAAATTAGGGTTTTCGAGGCCTAAACGATGGAATTTGGCCGAAATCATGCATGACTCACGAGTTTGCACAGCAAACTGGTGACTTGTGTTTGTTGGCCCGTTTCCCATCAGACTAGGCCCAAGTAATCTAAAAACTCCACCGCCCGGCGATTACCAAAATACCCTTATTACTTCGCGTCCCACTTCTGCATGAACGCGCATGCCATCTCCTCAATACGTCCCGCATCAGGTAGCATTGAAGTTCTTCGTATATTCCATGAAAGTTAGATAAGCTGGAACATCCATTGGCTTAGCAATCAGAGAATCTGCAGCAAAGGTAGCAAAGAAATAAACATCTAGCGGTTACAATTCCCAGTTTTTATTAAATGAAAAATTCAAACACTAAGTAAAATAATAATAAAAAAAAATCTTAGTAACACTACCTTAACGGCAGTAAACTTCAAAGAACCTGGCCGGAGAGGTGTTCTCCGCATCAGAGCATCCAAATTTTTATACCAAAAGCGGCCAATCGGAGCAATATAGAATGCTATGTTAGAGGGCCCATATTCTTTAGGCCCATATTTGTTTCAAATCATATCCCCCGCTCCCGGCCGCCGCCTCTCTCTTGTTTGGCTTTGAAGAGAAACTATGGCACATGTCAGTGGTACACAAGAGATAGAGAGTGGCGGCCGGTCCGGTGGTGCATGGGAGCGGGGGAGATGGACAGCGGCCGGGAGCACACACTCAAACAAGAGAGAGAAAACCAAATGAGAGAGAGAAGAGAGATCACGTGTTTGTTCTTCTCTTTTTAATTTTTTTTAATTAAAAAAAATACATGTCACCAACCACATCATTCGTGTGGTTGGTTTCGTGTGATCTTTTCGTTCTATATAGCATTACTCTATTATTTTTTCAATTTAAATGGTTTATTTGTTTATTTTAATAATAATAATAATAATAATAATAATCACCAAAGTCAACTCTTTTTCAGAATATAATTTATTTTATTATGAGTGAGTAAATTATTCCAATCTCCCACCACATTATAAAGTCTAGATTCAATTATCATTTTCCAATCAAACAAATCACGGTTTGAAAATAAAAATAAAAATAAATTACTGCAGCTTTAGTAGTTTTATTTTTTTCTTTAAAAAAAAATGTATAAAACCACATATGCAGTAGAAGTGATAAACATCATTCTGATGTTTTTAATTTTTCAAAAACAACAAAAATTTCAAAATATTATTATTTAAAAGCTAGGTTCTATCCATACATTATCACTTCGCCCCTTTAATTTATTAAAAAAACTATTTTTTTAAAAAGATTTAATGAACGTGCATGAGTTCCTATTTTTTTTCTTATAATAATAATAATGCATGCATGAATTGATAGAATAAGGACAAAAAGGCATGCACAACATATGCAAGGTATTATATATGGCTTTGGCTCATTAAATCTAGTGTTTTCACACCCGGACCAGACCGGGCGGTCGGACCAGATTGACCTAGACCCGGCCTTAAAACCGGTCCGATTCAATATATAAAACCGAATTTTGATAAAACCGGGGTTGAACCGGCAACCGGGATATCGAACCGTTGACCCGGTGACCCGGCCGGGTCATCAACCCGGGTTTGCACCAATTTTTTATAATTTTTATTTTATTTTTATATGTAAAATTATAAAACTAAGGAAGGGAGAGACCAAGGGAATATTTTTATTTTTATTTTTTTTATGAATTTTTTTAGTTGTGTATTTCCTTATGAATATTTTTATGCTTCTCAATTAATTTTATATTAATTTATTCTTATGTATTTGGTGTATTTTACATTTTTAATGTGGTGTACTTCAATATTTATTTATATAAAATACTCGCTTAGATTTTTAAAAATCATGTTTTTATTTTTTTATTTTTATTCTTCAATATTTAATTTTTTTAATTATATATAACTAAAAATTATATTACTTTTAATAAAAATTATTGACCCCAGTTCAACCCCAGTTGAACCCCTCGACCCCTGACCCCTACCCTTCTCCGGGTCGATGGTCGGTCCGGGTCTGAAAACCTTATTATTATTATACAAATCTTGTTCTGTTTTATAATAATTTATTGAAAAAATCTTCACTTACAATTTTTTTATTTAATAAAACATCTTTTGTTTGAATACTACCTGTTTTTAATTATTATTACAGTGAAGGCCTTTTCTAAAAAATTCAACCTTATTATTATTTATTATTACAAAGGATTAAATAATAATTTTACATATATAGATAGCGCGAGTAGATGACGGGAAAAACAAATCTCCACGCTATTTCCTTTCCCGCCCAAACAGCACCCATGTTCACTGTATTCTATCAGCCCTCTCATCAGCGTTTTCAGGTCTGAATTCTCGCCGACGAGCAGAGAGAATCCCCAACGATGCCAGGGAGCAAAATTCTGAGCTTTTCATCTGCCTCCGAGCTTGGATCTGCCGTCGTCGATGATCTAGAGATTGCTGCGATGTGCCAGGGTTCATCCACCAGACGGAAGCGATCTAGATCTCAATCAGCGCTGAAGAGCTTTATCAAGAACGTTCCCTCATCTGCCAAAAGGATACCTCCTCGTAGATGCAACAATGCTATAGTGGATTCTAAAGGAGAAGTGAGTTCTTTTTAGATTTGTTCTTCGTCTTTTTTCTTTTTTAGATCTGGTCATTTGAGTCGAATTTCAGTCCATTTCTTCTCAAATCTCCATAACAAACACCACCTAATTAAAAGTGGAAATTAAAATCTATATACCAAAATGACAATAATAATTTATTAATATTCAAGTTTTTTTTTCAGATGACAATAGACTTGACTCACTTGAGCATATCACATACGAGTTAACATTGATGTCCATGTTGTCATACGACCACCAATTTTTATGCAGAACTTTAGAAGATGGCAAGGCTATCACTACTTCAGTAAGAGAAAACTTTAGAAGAGAAAACTTTATTTTACTAATTATTTTGTTTTAAAAAAAAAAAAAGTGGTTGCCACGTGGGGGCAACCACGTCATTCGTGCACCGAATTCGGGAAATGAATTCGGTGCATATATCATTGCTCTAAAACATTAGCTAATCATTAAACTCTTAAACAATTTCAAAAACATTGACTCTTAAATAATTATAGAGGCATTAGCTGTTTTAATTACCAAGACAATTATTTTTCTATTCTCAGTTCTCCTTATTTCTGTGAATAGTATATATATGTGATGTATATGTATAAAAGGGTGTTGCCTGTAGTTATATATCCTGTAGAATCTAAAGCATAAGCTGAATGTTAGTTTAAAACATTAATAGATTGATGTTCTTTAAGCTAATTCCATTAGCGTTTAGTCAATTGTTGATTGTTAAAAGTTTTAGAAATGGTTTATCTGTTAAACTTTTTACACAACTGTATTAGCTTAAATTCTTCCGTTTTATACGTTTTATTATTTATTTATTTATTTTATTATTTAATTATTGGGTTATTATTTATTTATTTATTTATTTGCTATTTTGAAAATACTTGTTTAGTTTCTCTCAAAGTGGGATCTTGCAAAAGTTAGTCTCCAATTATAACTATGTTCTAACCCAGTCAATAGGAGTTAATATTGATCATGTTAATATGAACTCTGTAACTGAAATTATTGTTTCGTGTCGTGTTGTCGGCAAAATAATAGTGGTTTTAAGTTTTTGACTCGGGTGACCAAGGTAAAATAAATAGAGTTCGTTATTTCTGACTTGGGCCACCGAGGTAAAACATATGGGTTATGATATTCTTGTTAGGGAATACAGCTGTGTATACAGCAGTATATCTATATATGTATAGCTACCATATTTATATAACTGTGTATCTATATATACCTTGTACAATTATAGGTTTTAGTAATAAAAATTGTTCAATCTTTTCCACCTAACATGGTATCAGAGAGTTTTTTCTAAACCTATTTTTTTTCCGCGCCTCCGCCCACGATCCGCGTGCACCATCCTCGATCCGTGTGCGCCTCCTCGATCAGCGTGCCTCCCTCAGCAGCCGCGCCGCCGCGAGTCGGTGTCGCCCACGCCGCCCTCGGCCCCAGCAGCGTCCCAGTAGCGCCCGTCCGACGCTGCCCCGATGCACCGCCCTGCACGCGCGCCGCAGCGCGCCCGCCGCACGACGTATCCCGGCCACGTGGCGCTTAGCGCGCCCCGCGCCGGCCACGCCATCCTTGGCCCCTGCGCACGCCCGTGTTGCCCTTGGCCCTCGCACCGTCCTCAACTCGCAGTGTGTTTTTCATGGCCTCTGCCCAAGTTTCTTATCTCCAAAAGGCGGACGTCATGCTCAATGGCAAGAATTATAAAGCATGGTCGTCCACTTTACGTGTGCTCCTTTGCGGACTCAATCTTTGGGGACATGTTGATGGTACCCGTTCGCCTCCAGTTTCTTCTAGTGCCGCTTCTTCTAGCTCCTCTTCGTCTACAGTTACCAGTGCGTCCTCTTCCATGTCTGCTGACTTGCTTAAGTGGACTGAGGATGATGCTCGTACCATTGCTATCATCTGTCAGTCCTGTGAACTTCCTATTCGTTTAGCTGTTTGTGATCTTTCTACAGCCAAGGCAATTTGGGATCATCTGCGCGCACTCTATCTTCCTTCCAGTCAGGCGTTGCGCTACTCCTTGCTACAGACTCTCACCTCTACCTATCAGCGTGAGACCTCTGTCTCGGATTTCTTTGCCGTGCTCAATGATTTATGGCGTCAGTGTGATGAGATGACCCCCTCTCCTTCTCCGACTGTGCCCGATGTCTTGCCATTGCTCAGGATCGTGATTATCTTCACATTTATGAGTTTCTCATGCGTCTTCGCCACGAGTTGAGCCGTTCGGGCTCGGCTCATCTGCCAGGGTTACACCTCCGATGCGCTAGTGATACTCAGGGCATATGTGCTTGCGAGGGAGACTTCGTCTTCGGGTCCTTAGATGTGGTTCCACCACTGTTGCTCCTCACTCGTTCTTGTTGCTCCCAGTGAACCCGGTGCCTGACCATTGCTCTTTTTATGCTCGTCTCACTCGCTCTTAGCGCTCTGTCAGTCCTCTATCTCGAGTCTCGAGGGGCCGGCTTCTAGTGCACCTCCTCGACGGTCAGTTCGATGTCATTACTGCCATGCTCCTGGCCATATTCATACTGAGTGTCGAAAGCTACAGCGGGCTCAGATGACAGGCACATCGACGCACGGACCCCCACTCCACCCTCGGCTACTTAGGGTGGTCCGGGTTGTCTGTCGAGCGGTTTCGACAACTTCTTGACTGACTTTCGAGTCGAGATATCTCCTTCTTCTTCCCCAGTACTCACTCAGGATGCCTCCGACGTCTCCACTCACCCATCAGTCGCCCTTGCCCCTACAGGTATTTCTTCATCCTCTTGGTTACTTGACTCTGGAGCTTCTTTTCATATGACCTATGATGATACCCACCTTCATTCTCTTCATCCTTTTTCTTCTGATCTTCGTGTTATTATCGCTAATGGCACGACACTCCATGTCCCTAGTCGTGGCCTTTTACACACCACTCATTTTCATATTCCTGATGTTGCCTTTGTACCACAGCTCTCCATGAACTTTTATTTACGCTAGCCATTTCGCTTCTCTTGGCTATCTTGTTATTTTTGATGAGTTTGGTTGTCGTATGCGAGGATGCGTCTTCACGAGGGACCCTCATTGGAGCTGGCCAACGCCATAGTGGGGTGTATGTGCTCGATCATCTTCGTCTTCCGTCCTCTTCTACGTTACCAGCGGTCTCTATTTATTGTTTTTCTATTGTTCGTTTCCATCAGTGGCAACATTGGCTTGGCCATCCTAGTGGTTCTCGCCTGTCTTCTCTTATGCATCAGGGTGTTTTAGGTCGTGTTTCAGTTGATAATTCTCATTCTTGTTCGGGTTGTAAGCTAGCGAAACGGCTACAACTCCCGTATCCTCCAGTGTGTCTAGAGTGCGGGTCTCCGTTTGAATTAGTTCATTCGGATGTTTGGGGTCTACATGTTTGTTTCAAAAGGTGGACATCGTTATTATGTTATTTTTTTGTTGATGAATTCTCCCGTTACACTTGGATTTATTTTATGCGTTCTCGTTCCGATTTTTTAAAGGTTTATATTGATTTTTCTAATATGGTGCGCACCCAATTTTCTGCCACCATTCGTACTTTCCGTTTCGATTCAAGAGGGGAGTATCTTTCTCATGAGTTTCGTGAGGTTCTTGCCTCCCACGGCACTCTTCCTCGGCTCTCTTGTCACTGGTGCCCATGCTCGAATGGCAGCGATGAAAGAAGCTGTCGTCGTATTCTTGAAACCACTTGTACTCTTCTCATTTGCCTCCCATGTTCCCCCTCACTTTTTGAATTTGAGTTTGTCTCCTCTATTTACCTCATCAATCTTCAATCCTCTTCCTTTTCTTTAGGGGTTGTAGTCGAGAATGTCCTTTTTCCGACCCACCCAGATTATTCTCATCTTCGTGTGTTTGGTTGTTTGTGTTATGTCCTCCTTATGCCTCGAGTGGACTAAACTTTACTGCTCGATTTGTTCCTTGTGTCTTCCTTGGTTATAGTCCTGAGCACAAAGGCTATCGGTGTTATGATCCTATTACACGTCGCCTCCGTATCTCGCGTGATGTCCCCTTTGTTGAGGATCGTCATTTCTTTGTCCCTTCCCCTTCCTCTTCTTCTCACTCCTCCTACTACATCGTCCAGATGTTTTAGTTTTCTCATTGTGTCCTTACCACTCTCCTCTGTCCCCACCTCCACATGTATCTCATCCATCCTCTCCTCCATCTGTTTCACCGATTGACTGTCGACCCTCCTGTCCGGTTTTTCTATTCCGCTCCTCCTCTTCTGACGCGATTTACCCTCGGCGCCAACGGCTTCCTCTGATGTTTTCCCTGCGGATGATCCCCCTGCACGTAGCTATCCTCTTCGTGATCGTCATCCCCACGATGCGCCTTAATCTTGCCTCTCGACTTCTTGACCTACCTATTTCTTCCTCCACTTTGGCCCTCGAGCCATTTTTCTTCTTGAGAGGCTGTCAAAATACAGAGTGGCAAGGCTGCTATGTCTCTTTCGAGTTGGGCGCTCAAGCGCACCTCTACATGGGATTTGGTTCCCCTTCCTCCTGGTCTTTGTTCCCATTACACGCAAGTGGGTCTATAAAGTGAAGACTCACTCACGGCAGTTCCGTAAGGCGGTACAAGGCTCGCCTTGTGGCTCGTGGTTTTCGGCGAGGCGAGGGGCGAGATTATGATGAGACTTTTTGCTCCCATAGCTCGTATGACTACCATTCGAGCCCTCATTCTTTGTAAAGCTGCATTTGTCGACGATGGTCCCTCTTTCGGCTTGATGTGAAGAATGCTTTTTCTTCACGGGGATCTTCGGCGAGGAGGTTTACATGCTTCCTCCCTACGGTTTTTCTTCTCCTTACGGTTTTGATGCATCAGCGCCGGAAGGCTCTTTTATGGTCTCAAACGAGGCTCCTCGGGAGGCTGGCTTGAGCGTTCCGATTCTGCGTAGTTGCTTTGTTGGTTTTTCGACCTAATCCGCATGATCCCGCTTTGTTTGTGCACTCTTCCTCGTGGTCGAGACTTTTGTTATTGCTTTATGTGGATGATATGATCATCGCGGTGATGATCACCTTATGTGGATTTTTGTCGAGCATCAGCTGAGCGACATTTCTAGATGACTGATCTTGGTTGATTGAGGTATTTTTTGGGCATTGAGGTCACTTCTACTTCTACTGGTTTTCAGTTGCCCCAGCAGCGTTACACATCTGATATCCTCGCACGGTCAGCTCTTTCTGACTCTTGTGTTGTGACCACTCCTATGGAGCTACATCTTCAGTTGCGTGCTGATGAGGGGACTTCCTTATCTGATCTGACACGCTATCGTCACTTGGTTGGGAGTCTGGTCTAGCTTACCCTCACTCGTCCAGACATTGCTTATGATGTGCATGTTTTGAGTCAGTTTGTTAGTGCACCTACTTCTGTTCACTATGCGCATCTTTTGAGGCTTTTGCGCTATCTTCGGGTGACTCCGTCTCGAGGCCTTCTCTTCTCTCAGCACAATTCTCTTGAGCTTCGTTCTTATTCTGATGCTACTTGGGCTAGTGATCCGTCTGATCGTCGTTCTGTTACTGGCTTCTATTTGTTCTTGGGCTCTTCTCTCATTGCTTGGAAGTCCAAGAAGCAAACTGGCGTTTCTCGGTCTAGCACTAAAGTAGAGCTTCGTGCTATGGCTACTATTGCTGAGGAGATTGTTTGGTTGCGTTGGCTTTTGCATGATCTTAGTGTTGTCTCGCATGCTCCTACTCCTCTACATTATGACAACACTGGTGCCATTCAGATCACTTTGAATCCTATCAAACATTCCCTCTCCTAGCATATTGGTGTTGATTCTTTCTTCTTGCGTGATCGAGTCTGACAAAAGGCATTACAGCTTCCGGTTTGTTCCTTCGGCGTCGACTTGCGGATATGTTTACTAAATCTCAGACACGGGCACAACATGGTTTTCTCTTGTCCAAACTCTCGATGTTTGATCCCCCGTGAGTTTGTGGGGGGGGGTGTTAGGGAATACAGCTGTGTATACAGCTATATATCTATATTTGTATAGCTACCATATTTATATAACTATGTATCTATATATACCTTGTACAATTGTAGGTTTTAGTAATGAAAATTGTTCAATCTTTCCACCTAACAATTCTGACTCAGGTGCTGACGAGGTAAAACAAATGGTCGTAGTAAATTGGAGACACTTAAATGAATGGAAAACAACTTTGCTTTGTTTCTGTATTTTGCTAACTGTGTATTTGGATTGTCTTGATGTATTGGACTTGAGATTCAGTTTCTGTACATATATGTATCTCATACAAGTTTCGCAAAATGATGTTATTTTAAATCTCTAAACTCTGTTAATCCGTATTTTGTTTTTAGGGGTTGTTTGGTTGCATGTAAGTAGATGTAAGTGGCTGTAAAGTAAGTGATTTTACATGTAAAACTATGTTTGATTTGCTGTAAGTTATCACTTACATGTAAAACTAAATACATCAACATAGCCTTTTGCTGTATTTTGACTTATAGCTAATTTGGTTGTAAGTGAAAATGCAGTAAAAGCAAAGGTTACAATCACCAGATTCAGCACTTTAATTTTCCCAACTACTTCCCAACTCTCTCAAACCACACCAATATCATACTGCTTCTCCGCTGACCATAACTCCGGTGAGGCTTCGTTAACCACAACTCCAGTAAGATGACGACAATCAACTATAAATTGTAGGTGGAGAGGGCGTTCGATAGCCAATGACTGTGTGAGAGATGGCGGTGAGCTTCTTCCTCTTCGTGATGTTCAACGTGATCATGATGAAGCTTAATCTAACCACCGGAATCATGTCCTCCATCAACGTCTTCGCCAACCTCCTCGGCTTCTTCTTCCGCAAGACCTAGACCAAGATCTTTCACAAATCGTGTTAAAGCAGCTCTTAACCCATCAAGAGAACACCATCATCCAGATCTTCACAAATTGCCTTCAATCTTTCCTTTATCCTTCCGATGGCCATGGATTTTTCTTTTTATTTATTTATTTATTTATTTTTTAGTGATGTTAATTTTTCGCCTTCAATCTTTCCTCTATCCTTCCGATGACCATGTATTTTCCCTTTTATATTTATTTATTTATTAGTGATGTTAATTTTTCAATTAGCCAAACAAATATATATAGTATATCTATATATATTGGGCTAATGTACTACGTTTAGTGTATATTATTTTTCTCTTATTAAATTTTAATTTAAAAATGTTGTATTAATTAACTTTAAAACTAGCATTAATCATAAATAATGATATTTAAAATAATTAATATTTTTTAGGGATAAAATTGAAGCATAGTATATAATTAAAAGATTTTATAAATAATATTAAATAATTAGTGTTAACAATATATGTGATAGGGTAACCTTGCCATTACACTTACATGGTAATTATACCCCTCAAGTTACATCAAACCAAACAAAAAAAAAAAAGTAAATACAGCATTTCAACTTACAACAAACCAAGTAGCAATGATGTAAGTTAAAATACAGTATTTTCACTTACACTGTAATTTCACTTACATGTAAATTCAATTACAGATAACCAAACAGCCCCTTAGTGGTTACTTACTAGGCTTTTAGAAGCTCATCAAGTTGTTGGTTATATCTTTCAAATCATGAGTAAGATCTTGCAAGAGTCAGCTTAACTGGGTCGTCGAGTAGTATAAGACTTAAAACAAAGGATCTGAGTATTTGATGTAAACCAAATACAAACACTAATATCATTAATCTCTTTCACACACTCCTATATAACACACCAGTCTAACATTCATACTCAATACATAAGAGACATTACCCATGTTCCCATGCCAATAACTGACACAGTAACTACATAGTAAGTGACTCATAAACCAAGATAAACAAAGACTTTAACTGAAAATTCAACATACATGAAATACAACATTGACTTCTAACATATATATATATAACACTAACTGCAATTGAGACCAAACTTTCTCATATAACCATGCTCCTGCAAACTTAATTGACAATCTTTAACAATCTCCTCCTTGGGCTCAAACTGCATACTCCAAGTTTGCTTCTCAGATCTTCAAACCTTGCCTTACACAAAGGCTTGGTAAACATATCTCCTAATTGCTCTCCAGTATAGCAAAAAGTAAGATGAATATCTTTCTTCTCTTCATAATATCTCACAGCATGATACTTCACCTTTTTGTGCTTAGCTTTGCTATGCAAAAATGGATTCTTTGTAATTGATATAGCTGTATAGTTATCACACAGATGATAGTAGCATCAAATATATCAAACTTGAGATCATCCATTAGCTTTCTCAACCATACTGCTTGCTTTGTACATTCTGCAACAACAATATATTCAGCCTCTACAATGGATTAAGCAATTGGTCCCTGCCTCTTTGAACTCCAACTAATCACTCTAGTTCCAATAGTAAAACAATGTCCTGAAATGCTTTTCATGTCTTCATCATTTCCAGCCCAATCACTGTTTGAAAACCCCAATAACTTCACTAATGTAGCTCTGCTATATATGATTCCA
Organism: Dioscorea cayenensis subsp. rotundata; assembly: GCF_009730915.1. Lineage (NCBI taxonomy): Eukaryota > Viridiplantae > Streptophyta > Magnoliopsida > Dioscoreales > Dioscoreaceae > Dioscorea > Dioscorea cayenensis. Next base: position 52,400 of record NW_024087583.1, on the reverse strand, counting down.
AAGTCAGTTGTACCTCTGATATATCTAAGAATTCTCTTTGCTGCCTTGTAATGCTGTTCAGTTGGTGCTTGCATGACTCAAGAGAGATAATTCATTGAAAATAAAATATCAGGCCGAGTCGCACACAAATACAAAAGACTTCCAATTAGACTTCTAGACACTTCCATTTATCTAAGGAGATCCATCATCTTTAATCAACTTCTGTCCAACTGCAAATGGAATGCTCACTGATTTACATTTATCCATACAGAACTTGATAAGAAGTTCCTCAATATACTTCTTTTGATGAATCAAAATTCCATGTTCTGATTGAACCATCTCCATTCCCAGAAAATAGGACATCTTCCTAAGATCATTCATCTCAAAAGAGGTCTTCATAGCAGCTTTAAATACTTCAATCTCATATGATCCACTTCCAGTCACCAGAATATCATCCACATACAGTAAAACTACAAGAAAACCTTCTGCATCTTCCTTGATATATAATGTAGCTTCATTAGGACTTATATTGAATCCCATACTGAACAAATGAGAGTCTAATATGCTATACTATGCTCTAGGTGCCTATTTTAGCCCATATTAAGCTTTCTGAAGCTTGTACACTCTCCTCTCTTTACCTGGCTTCTTAAAACCTTTAGGTTGCTTAATAAAAATATCTTTCTTCAAATAACCATTCAAGAAAGCAGACTTGACATCTAACTGAAAAACATCCCAACCACTTTGAGCAGATATAGCAATCAAAAGTCTAATTGTGTCCAACCTAGCCACAGGTGCAAAAGTATCAAAAAAATCTATACCCGGTTCTTGTGCATACCCCTTGACAACAAGCCTGGCTTTGTGTTTGTTTATTGAACCATCAGCATTGAGTTTGTTTTGAAGACCCACTTGACTCCAAGAATTTTATTTTTTGTTGGCCTTTCCACGAGAATCCAAGTGTTATTCTTCTCGATCATGCTAAGCTCTTCTTCCATTGTCTTCTTCCAATTTTCTGACTTCATGGCTTCAAAACAAGTGCTTGGCTCTAGTGCTGCCAAGTTACAATGTGCATACACCTCCTGTAGGCTTCTATAACCTATGGTTGGTATATGATCGCAAGTTTCTTCATTATTGAGCTCCTCCTCATATTCTTCTGTTGTACTGTCTTCTGCTTCTTCTAATGAGTTTCAACTTCGAACAAGAGGATCAACAAGCTGATGTACAGTCTTCACTATTTCCACGTTGTTGGTCTCCTAATTCCAATTTTGATTTTCATCAACTCGGACATCTCTGCTGACAATATTTTTTTGTGAAGAACACTGTAAATTCTGTAACCCTTGGTAACAGAACTGTAGCCAACGAAGATCCCAACATTAGCTCTCTTGTCCAACTTGTTTCTTTTCTCTTATGGAATGTGAATGTAACAAACACTACCAAAGATTTTCAAATGATTAACCTTTGGTTTGATGTTGGTCCAAGCTTCATATGGAGTGTAGTGATTTAATGCCTTGGTGCTCAAACGATTTTGAAGATATATAGCTGCGTTCACTGCTTCACCCCAGAAATACTTCAGCATTTTCTTTTCGAAAATGAGACACCTTGCCATATTGAGAACTGCTCGGTTTTCCTTTCACAAACCCCGTTATGTTAAGGAGAATATGGCTTTGTGAGTTGGTGCTGAACTCCATGTTTCTGAAGAAAACTTTGGAACCGATTAGAAAGATACTCAGCTTCATTATCTAACCTCAAAACTTTGATTTTCTCTCCAACTTCATTCTCTACCATGGCTTTAAACTTGACAAACCAATCAAACACTTCAGTCTTCTGCTTCATAAAATAAACCCATGCATATCTGCTGAAATCATCAATGAACAACAAAAAATATTTGCTTCCATTCAATGAATTTGTGTGCACGGGTCCATATATATCTGTATATACTAACTCAAGCCTTCTTAATGCTCTCCTTGTTTGCTGTGTAGGAAAAGATTGCCTATGAGACTTCCCCTCTTCACAAACACAACATATATTTCTTGTAATATTGATAGTAGGCAAGTTAATAACCATGTGTGAATCTGCCATAAGCTTCCAAGCTTTAAAATTATAGTGCCCATACCTTTTATGCCACATGGTTTCATCCATGCTCACATGATAAGCTGCTTCATTTCTCCACTTCAAAGGAAAACTATGACCATGCATCTCCACCCCCATTAGCTTAGTGCCATCCTTGTCAAACACTTCACATACTTTGTCATGAAAGTTTATCACTAAGCCAGACTCCAATAATTGACCAACACTAACTAAATTTTATGAAGTGCTGGTACAAACAAGACATTGGTGATTTGCTTTGAACCTTCAGGAGTGTTGATAAAAACAACTCCTTTTTCCTCCACAGAAACATATTCCCCATTTCCAATTTTAACTTTGAACTTATAGCATTTGTCAGGCACCTTAAAACTTCCAATATCTCCACACATATAATGAGTGCATCCACTATCAAGTAACCAGCCTTTCTTGCATATATCTTCAGAGTTTTTATCAGAGAGAGCCATGAACATTATCTCCACAACCTATTTTACCTCTTCTGCAACTTGAGCCTTTTGTTGTTGTTGTTGTTGTTGAGTCTTGCAGACTTTCTCGATATGCCCAAATTGTTTGCACTTCCTATTAATCACTATATAGAGAGTTTAGATCGAGTAGAACAATTTTCTTATAGAAAACAACTTGTAATTCCCAACCGCTTGATCTTGAAAATTCACACAAACCCAAGAAACCAGTAAAACAGTGAAACAAAAGTCAATGTTACAAAAACAATGATATCAGATTGTATATAACTCTGATTCTTCTCAAACTCAATACACAAGAAGTTAAGAATAAGTACAACAACTTTCTTATAGAAAGCTTGGATGAAAACTCACTCAAATAAGCAGGAAAATTCATACAAGAAGAGACTTACATGAAAAACACTCATAAAAACCAGAGAGAATAATAAATAAAACATTTCAAACAAAACACGATACATAGCGTTAAAGTTCGGTGGCATGTTTACGAGGCGAACCAGTGAGTCACAATGCAACGTGTCTGGCCCAAGTTAACTCCACGCTTGACCTGATGCGCCTCAAACTAATGCACTTTCCTTGATCTTCGAGATCACGGCCGTTCACTACAAACACAATCCATGGCTTCTTCCTTGCCTAGAACTTAAACCTCCATCCTTGATTGATTCAATCGACCACCACGATCTTAGAACCAAATGCTTTGGACTCTTCTGCCTCGAACTTATGCAATATTCTTGATCAAACAAATCCTCACCATCGGTTTCTTTTCCTCCGATCTTCCATGCTTTAACTAAAAATTCAAATGGATGAAATATTTCGACTACCCTATACGCTTTAAACTAATTCCACGAACAACCGAATTACGACAACCTTGCTTCTACCTTCATCATTTACGAAATTCACTCAACTTCAATCAATTCTATGAGAACCCCCTTGATTGAAGTTGACGGACTCCATCTCCTCCTCTGAATTGACTTTGTGTTTTTGAACATTCAAACACTTTTGTAAAGATATCAAACAACTGCATGTTTGTGAGAACGATAATTTAATTGAACCTTCCTCTTTGCCACCAACTCCAGAATGTGATGAAATCTAACACCCACATGTTTTTGTTCGGCCATGTAGTGCGGGGTTTTTGCAATTGCTATCACGAGTTTATTGTCACACAGTTGACTTACCTTATCATAATTCTCCTCACAATCACCCAAGATTTTTCTCCATCCATATGCAATGACGACATGTTGCACTCAAAGAGATGTGATTACCTTACTGCAGAGGATAAGGCAACTATATCTTGCTTCTTAGAAGACCGACGCCTTTGCTCCAGGAACCCAAATTAAAAAAACAAAACCGATGTGCTCTTTTCTATCTAGAGTGTCACCACACCAATCACTATCACAATAACCTTCAATTACACACTCTATATTACTGTTGTATTGAATTCCAAAATCATAGGTGCCAGCAACATATCTCAGTACATGTTTTGCAGCCCCAAAATGAACTTTAGTAGGATGAGCCATGTATCTAGAAAGTAGATTAGCGACATAAACCAAATCAGGCCTGGTATGTGTTAAATACAAGAGCTTACCTATTAAGCTTCGTAAAATAGTTGCATTTGTACTCTCTGCATCTTCAATCAAGCTGCAATTTTTGTACTTTTGACTCATTGGAATACCCACGACTTTTACAATTTTGCATACCAAAACTGTTTCAATAGCTCTTTGGCATATTTCTTTTGTGATACATGTACACCATGCTCATTTTGATTTATTTCTAGCCCCAAGAAATACTTCATCAAGCCAAGATCTGTCATGTCAAATTCTTTCTTCATGGTTTCTTTGAATTGCTTGACAACTCAATCGATGATCCCAAACAAATCGGATCATCCCACATATACACATACCAGGAGAATTTCTGATTGATTCTGTACCTTTTTATACAATGTATGCTCTGTCAAACTTCTATGAAATCCTTGAGAAATAAACCATGTATCAAGCCTTTCATACCATGCCCTTGGAGCTTGCTTCAATCCATATAAAAGCCTTAAACAATCAGTATACTTGATTCTCTTTTGCACTGGCACTACAAAAGCCTTTTTGGTTGAGCAATATAGATTTCTTCTTCAATCTTCCCATTCAGAAAAGCAGACTTCACATCTAATTGAAAAATTGGCCACTTCCTCTGAGCACCAAGAGCTAGGACCATTCTAACTGTATCCATTCTTGCAACTGGAGCAAACACTTCTTCATAATCCACTCTATATTCTTGAGAATACCCTTTAGCTACAAGTCTAGCTTTGTATCTGTCTATTTCTCCACTTGGCCTCAATTTTGTCTTGTAAACCCATTTAACTCCAATCTCCTTTTTACCTGTGGGTAAATCACAAAGTTTCCAAGTTTCATTTTTTTTGAATTGCATCAATTTCTTCATTCATAGCCTGTCTCCAATGTTCTAATTTTTCAGCCTCCTCATAAGTATTAGGATCTGAAACATTGAGTGCATATGAACAACTTTCATATAATTCTTTCAAAGTTCTCACCTTTGGTGTTGGAGAATCATCAACACTAGAATCACTTGCTTGTTCAGTATGAGTTAGTGAAGAATTGCTGTCACTACTACTGGCTGTTGCTGCATCTGAACCATTCTGATCACTTGTTCTTGAATTCCCTGCAATGATCATTCTCATCTCCTGTAGAGTTATTATACCATATGTGTCTCCCTTCATTTCAAACCACTACCAAAATTCAGTTTCAGTAAACTTAACATCTCTACTCACCAGAATTTTCCCAGTATCAGGCACAAAAATTTTATATGCCTTGGCATCAATACAATACCCAAGAAAAACTCCTTTCACAGCTCTATTATATAATTTCTGCAAGTTTTGAATAGGAACATGGACAAAAGCTATACATCCAAAAATTCTCAAGTGTGACACATTTGGTTTCACACCAAACCAAGCTTCATGTGGAGTCTTTCCTTCAACTTCATAGGTTGGTGAAATATTAGACACATATGCATCACTAGCAATTACCTCAGCCCAAAATTTTTTTGGCATATCAGCAGCCTTTAACATGCTTCTTGCTTTCTCCACCAGAGTTCTATTCTTCCTTTCTGCTACCCCATTTTGTTGGGGAGTGTAGGGGGTTGTTAATTCATGCTTAATACCCTTTTGTATATAAAAATCCTGAAATTCTCTTGACATGAATTCACCTCCTCTATCTGTTCTAAGTATCTGTAAATTCTGTCATGACTACCTCTCAACAAAAAACATAAACTTCTGGAAACAACTGAAGACCTCATGCTTAAATTTCAACACATAAATCCAGCACATTCTTGAAAAGTCATCAACAAAGAGCAAAAAATATGTACCTCCTTCAATTGACTCAGATTGCATTGGCCCACACACATCAGCATGAACTAACTGAAGTTTGTGTCTTGCTCTCCAGGATTTTCCAGAATTGAATGGAAATCTTGCCAATTTTCCATAGACACACTCTTCACAATAATTCACTTTCTTGACTTCAGGCAAACATGTTACCAAATTTTGTTGTGCTAACACTTGTAACCCTTGGAAATTCAAGTGCCCATATCTCCTGTGCCATAACATTCCCAAATCTTCATCCTTTACTGTCACATTCATCTGAATTTCATTAGAAAATTCAATTGGATAGAGATTGTTACCAATTTTCTGAATGTGAAACAAGATTTTTCCAGAATCAGCTGCTTGGATTACACACCCAGTCTTGCCAAACACCACATCAAAACCTCCTTCAACTAGCTGACCAACACTTAATAAATTGTGAGCCAAAGAAGGAACAAACTGAACTCCATGTATTAATTTAGTTTCTCCTCCACACACTTGAATTGCAACAGATCCTTTGCCAAGAACTTCAACTTCTTTGTCATCTCCCAATCTCACTTTATGTCTCAATGTCTCATCAAGATTGTGAAATAGTTTTCTCCTACCTGTCATATGACAAGAAGTCCCACTATCAAGTAACCAAATAGAAGAGTTATGCAATTCCTCTCCATTGTGCACCATAAACAAGCTTCCATAATCAATAGAGCTCATATTAACAAATGAACTTGAACCTTCATCTGAATTTCTGCTTTGTGTAGACCAACAATGAGATTGGTAATGGCAATACTTCTTACACTTAAAGCATTGAATGTTCTGAAAACCTCCTCTTGCACCTCTATGACCATACTGTCTTTGGCCTCTACTAACTCTTCCAAAAAATCTTGGACCACCTCTACCACCTTCATTTGTATATTGTTGTCCTTGTTGTTGTATGGCCTGCCTTTGATCACCACCTCTAGGATTAATTTCAGCTCTTCCTCTACCCCTAAAATTCCTGCCTCTTCCTCTCATTCTTCCACCTCTGAAATTCCCTTGCATAACAAAAGATTCATGTCTCTCAGAAAATTGATTAAATCTTGCCTCATGAGCCTGTAAAGAACCACTCAATTCATCCAGAGATAATGTGGGCATGTCCCTTTGCCTCTTCTATGGAAGTTACAACATGAACAAATCGGAAGATAGACTCCTCAACACCTTCAAAACTATCTCAACATCCTTCAATTCAGCCTCCCATACCTCGATTTGATTCACCATCGCTAGAACCCTTGTAATATAGTGTTGTATAGTTTCATCTTCTCTCATTTGAAGCAAATCAAATCTCTGCCTTAAAGCATGCTGTCTTACTGACACCATACGAGAAGTCCCTTGATTTTCATTCTTCAAATGATCCCAGGCTTCCTTTGCTGAATCAAATCTAACAATCCTATGAAGAATTGTCTCATCCATAGCTTGTTGCAACAGAAATAAAGCCTTGGCATCATCTTCCAAGTCCTTCTCTTATGGCTTCTCTTTGCTAAAAACTTCTTCTATAATTTTCCACAACCTCTAGGATCTAAAGAAAATCTTCATCCTATAGCTCCAATGTTCATACCCATCTCCTTTGAAAATTGGCAACAAAGAGTGAGAAATTTCTGGTGTTGGTGCAGATGCTGGTGTAGATGTTGATGATGAACTAGAAGCCATTACAATTTTTCTAGACTCCACCTTCACACAATTACCACTCTTCACACCTTCAAAAAACTCTCACAATTCTTACCAGAATAAAAACACCACAAACCCTCAAGAATCACTAAAAAAAAAAACTTCTTAACACCAACCTCACTACTAAAACACCACCTCTCAACTCACCTGCAAACTAATACCAACAACTCTCACCTCATCGCTCTGATACCACTATTGAGTGAATTTCAGAAATGATGAAGCAGAGAAGCAAGATTGCTGTAATTCAATGTTCCGTGGAATTAGTTTAAAGCAGAAGGGTAGCTCAGTCATTTCATCTTAGAGTTTGATTTTTCCTGACCAATAAAGATGTTTTTTATCTTTGATTTCAATAACAGATTTGTTCCTCTTGAGTTTATCTATCTATATAGTGCTCAACAGAACACCAACAACTCTCACCACATTATCTATTTGATACCATTCTGTTAGAATTGATTGAAGTTGAGTGAATGTCAGAAATGATGAAGCAGAGAAACAAGGTTGCTGTAATTCAGTGTTCTGGTGGAATTAGTTTAAAGCAGAAGGATAGCTGAGTCATTTCATCCATTTGAATATTTGTTTGATCAGTGATATTGCATAAGTTTGAGGCAGCAAGAGTCCAGCATCAGGGTTGGTTCTGAGATCGTGTGGTCCAGATTTAATCAATCAAGGATGGAGGTTTAAGTTCTAGGCAGTGGAAGAAGCCATGGATTGTGTTTGTAGTGAACGGCTGTGATTTGAAGATCAAGAAGTGGTGTAAGTTCGAGGCAGAGGGGTATATCTAGCTTCAGGGTTAAGAATTGATCAAATGATCCAGATTAGATCTATCACGGAAAGTGCGTTAGTTTGAGGCAAATCAGATCAAGCGGTGGAGTTAACTTGGGCTAGACACGTTGCATTGTGACTCACTCGGTTCGACTCGAGCAATCATCGAACATTATCGATTATATATAGTGTTTTGTTAGAAATGTTTTTATGTTTTTTTCTCTGGTTTTCATGAATGTTCATCTTAGAGTTTGATTTTTCCTGACCAATATAGATGATTTTGATCTTTGCTTTCAATAACAAAGTTGTTCCTCTTGAGTTTATCTATCTATATAGTGCTCAATAGAACACCAACAACTCTCACCACATTAGTTATCTGATACCATTCTGTTAGAATTGATTGAAGTTGAGTGAGTTTCAGAAATGATGAAGCAGAGAAGCAAGGTTACTGTAATTCAGTGTTCTGGTGGAATTAGTTTAAAGCAGAAGGGTAGCTGAGTCATTTCATCCAATATATGAGATATCTAGAGAAAATGAGAGCGACAATGATGCTCGACTAGCAATGTGCTGATGATGCATGACCGACGCTAGCTCCGGTTCTTTTAACTCCACTTGTCCCATGAGAGTTCATCTTTTTAGAACAGACATGGAGTCTTTTTTTTATGTGGGCTCCGCCGTAAGTCGGCCGGACATCATGCCGCCACATGACTGACACACGCACACCGCAGGCAAACCACTTGGTGCTGACATTCCATCATCTTATGAGTCGGTCTAAAACACCACCAACAAGCAATTTCCTTGGGAGAATGGGGACGTTTTGATTCCAACAGCATAGAAGAAGCATTCTGCCATCCAGTTGAGGCTCCATTAGGGCTCTTGTTGTCCAACAACTTCGTAGACCGACATTCACCCGAAGAAGACGAACCCACCGCTTGAACATATGACATGTCCTAACGTTTGTAATTGCTTTCTCGAGCTACCTCAACCGATGATTGGGGCTTTTTCAATGTACGTCCTCCTATCCTTTCCATCTCTACCGCCGCCTCGTGACAGCCACCGCCGCCTACACTGGTCCCTTTCCAAAGATCACTGAGAAGACTCATTCGTCCCCCTCCAATGATCCTAATCCGGTGATAGGGTTGTGGGTATAGAATTTTGTATGTAGTAGCTTTGGTGGTTTTGAATGTAATTATATAAAGTTTTGAGTTAATGTTACTGGGTCCTCGGAGCATAAAGAGAGCATGAGTTAACAAAAATCAAACGATGCCAAACTTGGGTGGCTTTATCAAGGAGGCATTTTGCATATAACGCAGTGACTAGTAAGACCACACTTTCGTGTTTAGCATCTTTGGCATTTTTACATGTTGCATTTTTTTGTTTTATTGATTCTTTCCTAGTAATAAATTTTCACTTTTCATCCTTTCATCAAGATGAAGAGAACATGTCATTATCTCACTATTACAATAACTAAACAATAAATATTTGACTCACATATAGAAGATTAAGACTTACATTCCCATCCAGTGTTGGTTAAAAGTTAAATAGATTTTTTTTTTAATTGGATTAATCACATAGATTAAAAAGGAAATAGTACAAAAAAATTAAATAGAATGTATGTGGTGGTTTATTAATATTATAAATAAATAAAATAAAATAAAACAAGTCATTATCTCCTCTAAAATAAGTGAGTGGCAGTTCTTTTCAAGATAAAAAAAATTGTTAACTCATTTCCTTTCAGAGTGAAAGGAGTAAGTGTACATATCCATTTTTAGTGATACTGCAACTAAAGATTTAGTGGTAGATTACATATGTTAAAAAATTATGGAACTGGGTAAAATAGGGTCAAAAAAAAGTATTTGAGAATAATACTAATAATAATAATAATGAGAGACAAATTTTATGTAAAAAAACCCTCAAAATAAATTAGAGTAAAAATTACTATCAAGATAGAAGAATTTTATTATAGTAAAAATAAGAATTACAAGTTTTTTATTAACAAGGCGAACAACAACTTCTTCTTTCCTCTAATACAAACAATATAAATTCTCTAATTTTTTTTGTCACTATTTTCTCACTTTCTCTCTCACCCTCACTCACTTTTCTAAATGGTGCAATGAAGGCTTTAACTTTCATGAATATTTATGAGCAGTAGAAAAAGATAATTAAATAATAATTAGCAATTAATCGTTAATTAGGTGGTCGTAATACTCACCAACTTTACCATGCTAGCGATTCCTTTTTGACATTCATCCAGCCGCTCAGGAAATGCATGGAGATTTGTGAGCAGTCATATTTGACTAACAACATATTCATCACTAAAGCTGTAGAAATAGACTCTATAGAGGTTGAATTAATTGTGGTTATATAGTCATTTTCTTGTGGTGTCTTCTTCCAACAATGGTAGATAGTTATGGTCTACTCGTATTTATCAAAAAACCCACCATTAAAATATAGATGAGTAATAACTTATTTCTTTCAAAGAGGTTCAAGATTGTAGTTTTTTTTTGACACAAGACAATAAACATCACGGTCCTTCTACTGGGAGAAATCAAGAATAGACGCCAGAGCATCGCTCCACAATACCTTCACCCAAGCACAAAGCATCGCGTGGAGCAAGGCTCAAACACAAGACCTCCATGAAGTTCTTGGGGACCCAATACCACTAGGCCATTAGGCCGGTGGTCAAAATTGTAGTTGGGACACATTTATATAAATAAAAAAATAAAAATAAAAGTCTAAGAGTGATGTAATCAATGACATCAACCTAATTATCTAGTAGCAATTAATACTTCATGACTTATTACGCCTGGACTTTTCCACCACAGGAAAAAAAAAATTCATTGTTCGTCATTCAAAAGGCTTCAAATCATAAATATTAAATAGGAATTTGTATATTTATCATCAGAAGCTTTGCGGTTAAAATCTTCAGTCCCACTGATTACAAATTCCAAAGGGGGTTTCAACGTTTCTTTTGATTGATGACCATAATAATGATGCTGATGTTGTTGTTATGGGCTGTGGTTGTGCCGTTGGTGTCTTTTTGGGCGTGGAGGACGTTGGATTGGGTTTGGTTGACTCCGAGAAGGATTGAGCGTGAGCTCCGGCGGCAGGGCCTCGGCGGCAACCACTACCGGATCCTTTACGGTGATGCCAAGGACAACGTCCGGCTCTCCAAGGACGTTAGATCCCGGCCTTTGCCCCTTTACTGCCATGATATCGGCCCACGTGTCCTCCCTCTCTTCCATAAAGCTATCAAGGATCATGGTACTCATTTACTGCTTACTAATTCAATATATTCTATGTATTTATTATGAATTAGATTATTTTTGGAGTACTAACTGCCTTTTCGTTTATTGATATAGAATATTCTATAAGCATAATATTTATTTTGTAGTATGTAAATAGACTCAAACATCATATCACATAGAATTAGGATATAGATATCATGAGATATTAATTTTATATTTATAAATGTCTCTGACATGAATTGTTCACTTTATATATATAAATTTATATTTTATATATATATATATATATATATAAATAGAGAAACATGGTGAATATATTTTCCAAATAAAAGATTATATATATTTTATTAATTTTTAAAAAAAATCGTGGGGTATATTTGGGTATATAATATTTAAAATTACATAAACATATTTGGAATGTTTAATTTTCAACTGTGCTTGTTAGTGTTTTTAAGGTTTTTCCAAATTATTAAACATTAAAATATATTTTTCACATGTATAGATGGAATGTTATTGTTAGTTTAAACTCAAATTTTTCTATTTTTTTAATATATTTAAGTATAATAATTAAAAATAACATAAGTATCAATGAACCCCCTCTACAAGCCACAAATTCCAACCTTCTGAGAGAAATTTGAAATGTAATTCTTTTATTAGAATGGTGGTTGGTGTTTGTTTATTCTCTCTCACTGAAGGTCAACCGTTCAATTGATGTGTAATTGCTTTTTAATCTAGAAAAAGCACCGACACTAGTTGCGTTTTTCTTTAAAAAAAATAGTGAGTTAAGTATCTTATTTCGCCTTCTCATGAATCATTAAGTATTTTTTTATAAGTTTACTTTTCAAAAATTTGTTTAAAAAAACAAAAAAACCTTAGTTTTTGAGAGGGCATGAAAAATATAATTAAAAATAAAGAAAAATTAATAAATTTTTTTGGTGGGTTTTTAAATAAAAAAATATATTTTTTTGAATAAAGTGGATAAAGCAACTCGATTTATTAAAAAGAGAAGCGAAAAGGAGTATATGAGGAAAGGCCGTGAGCAGGCTAAAAAGTAAAAAGCATCTTGAAATCCTCCATGGGAGATGAGGAAAAGCAGTGAAAAGCAAAGAGCAGGGAAGAAGAGACAAAGTTTGGGACTGGCGAGGTAACCGTCTCGGAGACAGGCAGCCCTTGCCTACAAGGATAGGAGGACTACTCACGATCGGTGATGTCGTGCAGATCGTCGATGAAATCGGTGGGTTTAGTGCCGGGGAAGTTGAGGGAGCGCTTGATCCTTTTGAGTGGCCTCGGTGGTATCCCGATAAAGGTTCTACGAATTTGTTGAAAGCCAGAGAGCAACATATTAGCAAACTTGTATAAAATTGAAATAATAGGTAGATAAGTAGGGTTCAAAATCACGATTGTTTTACGTTCGAGCCAAATATTCAGGATTATGGCTCTAGAGACGAGGTCCCCAGGGTTACGGCGAGAGGAAGTTAATGAGGGGATCAATTGGTCCAAATATTGAGATCTTGAGGATGGGGAAGACTTAATATCAAGGTTTTGTGCGAAGAAGGACCAAATACGCTCGCGTATTTGCAATCAAGAAAAAGATGTTCCACTGTTTGCGAGTTATTATGACAAAGAATGCATGTGTCAGTAGCATTATGATTGCAGCCTTTTTTGAATAGATTATCAAGAATAAGAATTTTTGTTTTCTTTGACCAACCAGTAGGAATAAAGTGATTTTTTTGCTTGGGGATTTTGGATTTCGAGAAATGAGGATAAAGTTGACTTGAAGCCCTCCGTCGATTAAAAAAATTGTAGAATGATTTGATAAAGAAAAATACAATTTTTTTCAAGAGGCCAGGAATAAGAATCCTGTTGGTAATTTATGCATGATCGGAAAGGAGTAAGAACGGTGTTAATCCCATCCCAGAAGAAGGATTTATTTCTTGGTGGATGTTGAAATAGGTATCCAAGTGATCCATTAAAAAGAGTAGTTTGCGTTTAAGATCTTAGACCAACAAGAATTCGATGTAGTAGTGATCTTCCACCACTATTTTTCCAAGTAAGGCTTTGTTGAACTCCACGAAGATCAAGAATTTCCCCATCCACCCATGATACGAGGGCGGCAAATCCTTTTCCAAGCAACTAATCGATACTCTTAGATCGAGATCCCAGCCACTTTCCATAAAAAAATCTCTTCTAATCTTGTCGATCTCATGAATAACCCAAATTGGTAGTTTGAATCTCGACATCCGAGTAAGCAGGTGAGGGTAGAGAGAACGGAGTTAATAAGGGTTAGAGCGACCCCCGAGGGAAAGGTATAAAAGCTTTCCGGGGGAGTGAGTCTAGATCGGACGAGAATCTATAAGTTTTGTCGATCTTGTCGTCTAGGCCGTCTTCCAGAGAGGGGAACTCCCAAGTATGTAATAGGAAGACAATCCCTATTGCAATTTAGAATTCTTGCAGAAGAAGAGTGAGGCTGATATCCAAAATTTGTGAAGTATAGGCAGACTCTTGAGAAGTTTATTGAAAGTCCAGAACAACCTTCAAAAGAGATAAAGAATTAATTTGATTATTTGAAGATCATCATGCCCTCCAGCTGAGAAAATTATTAGATCATCCGCGTATTGTAAATGACAGATGCTATTAACATGGTCAATTTGAACTCCGGCCAGAACTTTGGAATTAATAGCGTGATTGAAAATAGCGCTGAGAGCGTCAGCCGCTAAAGCAAAAAGAAGAGGTGAGAGGGGATCACCTTGTCTTAAACCTCTTTTACAGAGTATATACCCTTGGGTAGTACCATTGATGAGAATTTGTGTTTTTGCAGTACTGAGAATGGTATATATCCAATTAATCCAGCGATTGCCAAAGCCTCTAGCCACTAGAATCTCAAGAAGGAAATTCCAGTCTAGTGAATCAAAGGCTTTCGCAAAATCAACTTTAAAAGCAAATCCGAGTCTTTTCTTTTTTTGAAGATTAAAAATCACTTCCTGAGCAGCAATAATGTTATCTACGATGCATCTGTCTTTAATAAAACCAGATTGAGAATTATCGATTAGAAAATTAATCACTTTACTCAACCTAGAGACGAGAATCTTGGAAATGATTTTTGCAAGTAGGATCTTTTGTTTTTGGCGATAAGCGCGATGTGAACCCAATTAAAGGCGTTCAAAAATTAATAGAACCATTGTAGAAGTCACCACAAAGCTTAATAAGGTCTTCTCCGGATGAAATTGCGAGTGCTTTTGAAAAAAAGAATATCGGGAAACCATCAAGTCCGGGAGCCTTATCCGCATTTAATTCAAAACACGACTTGCTTAATTTCTTCGATGGTGAAAGGTTGTTTGAGGGAAGAGAGGTCAACTCTATCCTTGTACTCAAATAAATATTGCCAATTGAGTAGGAATCTATGGGTAATTGGAGTACCGAGCACGGCTTTAAAGTGTTCAGTGAAGACTTTACCAATTTCATGATTTCCTTCAATCCAAAGTCCATTACTGCGAATGCGGGGAATGAAGTTTTTGTTCCTTCTGCCATTAGCTAGCAGATGAAAGAATTTAGTGTTTGAATCACCCTCTTTGAGCCAAGTAATCCGAGAACGTTGTTTCCAGTAGATTTCTTCTTGTTTTAGAATAGTATAAAGCTCAGAACGGATAAGAGATAAACGATTAAGTTCTTGCTCAGTGAGGGGTCTACTTTCATGTAATGAATCGAGAGAATTTAATTCAGAAAGCAGATTTTTTTTATCCAGGGTAATGCATGAAGATTTCTGATAGTGTGCAATTCCTTCCAAAATTCTATACGAAGTGGGCTAGCATTAGGACCATAAACACTAGTGCAAGCCCAGATTGAATTATTAGAATGATTTGTGAATTCAATTGTAATTGAGAAGGTACCCTTGTGAATGAGGATACCATTAACTTGAGAGTGATCCCAAGCTATAATGATACCACCTGCAGTACCTTGAGCTGGGAGAAAATCAAAGGTGTTCAGACGCGAACCACCAATTGATCTCCAAATTGAGCGATGAATATTTTGAAGTTTCGTTTCTTGTAAGCAAATAATGTCAGCGCGAGAATTAAAAATGATATCTTTAACAAGGTGGCGTTTAGAGGGTCTGCCAAGACCACGAACATTCCAGCATAAAATTAATAATTTTTTATAAATTTAAAATTATTTTATTTATTAATTTTAACTGATTTTTTTAATCAAACATGAATATGTTAAAATCGACATATAAATTAAAAAAAAGAAAAAAAAGGAGGAAGTAGTATGATGTTAATAAAGATGTAAGCTTTGTGAATGTAGGTAAAACATCTTTTACATGGCTTGGTCCTTTTCCGAGAGTAACTTTGATGAATCCGGAGTCGGTCAAAGAAGTTTTGTCAAACAAATTTGGTCATTTTATGAGACCAAGAACAACTCCGCTTGCTAAATTTCTAGTGCAAGGACTTCTAAGTCATGAAGGTGAAAAGTGGGCCAAACATCGAAGGATAATAAACCCTGCTTTTCATTTGGAGAAGTTGAAGGTGACCACTCTGACCACTCTTCACTTCTAAACTGTACAAAATGAGCACATAACGTTCTGTAACTATAAATTTATTGTTTGCAGTTAATGTATCCTGCATTCTCTGCATCTTGTGGTGAACTAATTAGAAGATGGGACAAGATGATCCCTGATGAAAGCTGCTTGGAATTAGATGTGTTTCCAGAGATTCAAAATGTCACACTAGATGTCATATCCAGGACTGCATTTGGTAGCAGCTACGAAGAAGGAAGAAGAATATTTGAACTTCTTACAGAGCAAACAAGGCTTGTTATTCCAGCTGCACAGAATGTTTATATCCCTGGTTATCGGTATGCCTTCTTTTAATTAGTCTTCGTATATATGACTTATTATCTTTTGTTTTCTTGGTCCGGATGTAACTTTACTCTAATTTGATCAGGTTTCTACCCACACCAATGAACCAAAAAAGAAGCCAAGTTGACAAAGAGATGAAAAGGATACTTAGAGACATGATTGAGAAAAGAGAGAGGGCCATGAGAAAGGGGGAAAGCAGCAAGAAGAATGATCTTCTGGGTATATTATTGGAGTCCAATATGAAAGAGGCTGAAGAAGTGCAAGGGAAGAAGTCGAAAAACAGAGGGATGACTACTGAGGATGTGATTGAAGAGTGCAAACTTTTCTACCTAGCAGGACAAGAAACAACTGCAGTTTTGCTCACATGGACAATGATTTTGTTGGGCATGTATCCAAACTGGCAGGCCAA
The DNA here is from genome assembly GCF_009730915.1 of Dioscorea cayenensis subsp. rotundata. Taxonomy (NCBI): domain Eukaryota; kingdom Viridiplantae; phylum Streptophyta; class Magnoliopsida; order Dioscoreales; family Dioscoreaceae; genus Dioscorea; species Dioscorea cayenensis. Next base: position 35,536 of record NW_024087583.1, on the reverse strand, counting down.
GGCAAGAGAAGAGGTCCTTCACGTGTTTGGGAAGAACACACCTGACATGGATGGATTGAGCCGCTTGAAGATTGTAACTACTTAAAATATTTTTTTTCTTTGAATTAATTTTTTAAGTAGTTCAACCAAACATTCCATAATCCGTCTCATTTTTGTCATGACAATTGACAGGTGACCATGATTCTATATGAAGTTCTCGTGTTATACCCCCAGTGCCTCTCCTTTCAAGAAGATCATATAAACCAATGGAACTTGGTGGGATTAGTTACTCTCCGTAGTGATACTCTCACGCCTATACTCTTAATTCACGGTGACCCCGATTTCGGGGAGAAGATGCAAAAGAGTTTAAACCGGAGAGGTTTGCGAGAGGGGATATCAAAAGCTTCAAAAAGTTGCGGTGCTTTCTTCCATTTAGTCTCTGGGTCCTCGTGTATGCATTGGCGAACTTTGCATTGATTGAATCAAAGATATTTGTTAGTGCAACCGCACTAGTTATTGGCATGATTTGACACCTAGACCAAGTGACGTGGCAACCAAGGTGACAAAGCATAATTGATGATGTGGCAAGCATGGTGACATGGCAAGGGAGACTTGGAGTGCAAGCGCAAACATCTTGAAGATCTTGATGGAGCTATTTTTAGTAAGTCTCTAAAATGGAGCCAAATATCTCAAGATCATGGGTGAAGTTTATCTTAAAGATCTCTGGTGGAGTTATTTTTAGCAACGCCTTACAACTTGAAGACAAGATCATATCAAGACCATATTTAGGTGATTTGATTGAAGATTAAATATGGTGGAGCTTAATTAAGGAAAGATCTATTCATGGTGTGAATGAAGATTAATTGAAGATATGACTTGAAGTCTATTATCAGGAAGATTTGAGGACCAAACTTGGGTGAATCAAGATCAAGTTTGGAGAATCTTTGAAGACCAAATTTAGGAGAATTTGGCAAGTTTCATGGAAGACGCACAAGGACGCGCGCCCTTGCGAGGGACTGCGTGATGAGGAATCGAGGAGGTAGGCTAGTTCGGCAGATCGGGATCGGGAGATTTTCGGGTCGCATCGACTCGGACTAAGCATGACCGGGAGGTTGATGGGTCTTGAGTCGTCCGCAACGTAACCGTAACTCGGCTAAGTCGTAGTCGAGGACATATGTTGCAACTTATGTTACAACAGGAGTCGCGAAATGCTAATTTTCAGGGTGTTTTTAAATTAGTAGTCATGAGATTCTAAAAAGAGGTATGTGCTATATTTGGGACGTTGAGGCGTCTATATAAGCTACCTTGCTCGTAGATTATAGGTGTGACTCTTGGGGAACTCTTGGAGGAGAGTGTGTGAGCACCAGACAATCTAGAGAGGGTAGTGTTCATTATTGTTGAGTGAGTGAGTGACAAGTGTTTTGTACTCATGTATTTTCACCTCTTTTTAGTGGATTGATTTTTCTCCGGGGCTTGCCCCCGGATGTAGGCGAGAGGAAGCAGGCCCAGGTTACCAAACTTGTGTGTCTCCTTCTTGTTTGGTTTGTGTGAGTTTTTCTTTGAGTGTTGTGAGTGTTCACTAAACCACAAACCACATCGCCGGAACTAACAATATTCCTTAGCATGATACTGCAACACTTCTCGTTTGAGCTCTCACCTTCTTACATCCATGCACCCTACACGGTTCTTCTTGTTCAACCTGACAAAGATGGAGCTCAACTCAGTCGCATAAGCTCGATATATATGATCTTATTGTGAGATTAAATAATATACTATAAATCCGGTTACTTTGGCTCTATGTTGTGCTCTATTGTTTATTGTCCCTATGCTCGTCCCCATCGAAAAAACTAATTCTCGGGAATTAAGTTTGATATATATTTTTTAATCTAGATGTAATTAATAGTCCCAGTATGCTCTAGATGTGGTATCTGGAAGAACCTCTCAAAAGCAGGAGGCTATTTATTGAGAAAATAAAAAAGAAAACAAAAGTTTACACTGAAACAAATGGGCAACATTCAGAAACAAAGAAAACCAAACTAAAGAACTTAGAATTTAAACCCACTATCAAAGAAAGATTTCATGATCCAATGGGGTAAATCTTTACCAGATAAGAACAGATTAAGATATTGACGATGAGATCCAAAAGCGACGCAAAGGTTTTGCGGCGAGGGATACCCCATGACGATGGGATGATTTGAATACGAGGGCATCTACTCATGTCTAGTAGAAACTTCAAGTTGCTGATTTGATCTAGATGTGGTATCTTGATGATGTAATGCCACCTGGTTTCCGGACGATAAGAGATTAGGTTGAGAACTGGGTCACCTTCGCATTAAATGTATGATATATACGAACTCTTTAATTTCTTCCCAAAGCGAGAGTTTAAAAAATCAACTTATTCTCCTAAAATTGGTTAAAGTGAGTTATTTGTCTATTTTAAAAAAAAATAAAATAAAATATACATGTATACTTGTTCACCCAGGATACTGGGGTTCATCATTGCCGCAACCCTTTCTATATATATTTTATCAATGGATTGTTTTATTATATGTATGATTATTTTTAGATGTTTTTAAATACTCTAAATTTATTTATTTATTTTTTAGAATTTTTTTTTAGATTTTTTTATTTTTTAAATAAAAAAATTAAAATTAAATGGGTTGTGGGCTGTGCTAAGTCCACCTTTCAGTATGGTGGGCTTTGCCGGGTTGAGCACGCACAATGCACGGCCTGCCTCAGGCCCACCACGGCATGTTTAATACTTCTACCTACAAAGAAGACTATCTATTCATCCTCAATTAAGGACGAGTCTCTCTGTTTGTATGGTGTACTTTTGAAATTTTGTTGCACCTTGTCCAAAAATATTAAAACCATAAAATATATGTCTAGAGCTATGAGATAAAACTTCTAGGTTCACTATTTGTTTGGATTAGAAAATCTCATAAAAATTAATGCACAAACAACCTCTCTCTCTCTCTCTCTCTCTCTCTCTCTCTCTCTCTCTCTATATATATATATATATATATATAAGCATTTATAAATTAAGAATACTCAACTTATTTTTTTTTTAAAAAAGTTTGTTTGTGTTTTTTTAATGATGGGGACAATAAAATACAAAGATTATTCACAAGAGTAATATATTCTCTCCGGTCATATTTACATGTTTCATTCCAGAAGTTTTTTTTTAATATGTCCACTTCGAAAATCTATGAAAACTTAAATGCTTCTTCTGTTTCATATTAACTAACTCATTATTTTTTTTTAAGTTATTATTTATATTTTTTAAAAAATTTTGAAATTTTTTTTGAAAATTATATTTTTAAAATATGAATTAAAAGTTAAATAGGGTGCAAGTTGGCCCAATCTATGCGATGGTGCACCATGCTGGCCTCTCATGGTTAGAACTTGGAAGCGGGGTGATGCTGACTTGGGCACGCATTGTGCGGAGCCCATTTCGGGCCTATGTTCTAGTTTGCAACTTTTTTTATTTATTTATTTATTTATTTTTGAAAAAGGTGGATAATAGTTTGCAACTCTACATACAACTACAAGCAGGATTATCCTTCCATCTCAACAAAGACAAGTCTAAGAGTGATGTAATCAATCATGTCAAACCAATTATCTACTCGTCTTAAATTCAAGAGTTTCTAAATTTGTATTTTGTACTTATGAAATTTTGTTGCACCTCAACCAAAAATTTTTAAAAACCATTAAAAAAACCTATTTTGGTCCGTACAAAACCAATCAATAATGTCTTTTTTTAATGAGTTAAAAATTTATGGGTATTTGTATTTATTTGGATTAGCAACAACCAATTCGGTTTTTTTTAATGGATAAATTATTATTCATTGCAATAGCTATTGGACTTTTTCAATGAATAGATGTGGCTATCCATTTTTTAAAAAATAATAATAATAATAATAATAATAATAATAATAATAATTTTTTTCTCATCATTTTTTTATTAAATAAAAATATTTATTCGAGTAATTTTTTTTACTGAAAAAAATCTTATAAAAAAATCAATGTATGAACTTTTCAAATATAAAAAAACACTCATGAATTATGAATTAAGAATTCTTAACTTATTCTAAAACATTATTAAAAAAAAAATTCTCTCTAAGATTTTATAGCTTGTGGACTTTTGTAAAAAATATTAAAAAAAAATCTCTACTAAATTTATAAAACCTTTTGTTTTTTCATGAAACCAATCCAAACGGGCCTAAAAGAATTTGTGCAGTTGTACAAAAACCTTTTTGTGGTTGAAATGTTGACTTTCAGCTTGCCTAACAATGTTATGCATTATTTTTTTAAAAAATAAATAAATAAATAAATCATATGTATTAAAAAAACAAAAGAGAAATTAGTAAAAATTAGAACTATATCAGAAACCATTTTTGTAGTTATCTCACCATAAAGTACGCAAAGAGAGCGGGGTTTAACACCTTACCTTATAGTACTATTTATACAAACATCGAAGTCTCAATATCGCTTTTATCAATACTATTTATCGAGTATCGAGCATGGGCCTTTTGTGTAAAAAATAGTATTCTTTAGTACTGTTTGTTGGTCCATAATTCCATGATAAGAAGGATTTATCTTCAAAGAATAGTTAAGCATTAATCCAAACTATAGTTCTTTATATTGATTTTATATAAAACCGATACATGATAGGAGCGAGGACAACAAGAAAGTCCATTAGACAACAACACCATTAATGCTCACTATTAATAAAATACCATTAGTTCGAAGTGGGGTGGGGTTTCACCTAGAGGGGGGCACGGGCCGTTTTTTGGCCTGGCCCGGCCCACCCAAACCCGCCGGTTCACTGACCTGCTGGGTCGGGTCAGCAACCCATAACCGGCTCAAGATCGAAGGGGTCTGTTACGGGTTTAGGGTGTCTCTAACCCGACGAACCCCATGGGTTGAGTCTTTTTATTTAAAAAAATTAAATTAAAGCGTAAAAGATTTGAACCATGACCTTCTCATCCTTCAAACACCTTATCCACCAACTCAAACTTTTCCTTTGTTTAATTAGAGAAAGGAAAAATATATAAACATACTTTAAAAAGAATAAAAAATTAATTTTTCACTTTCTGTTTAATTATATATATCCTTTTAGATTCCATTATTTTTGCATTTTGTGTCAAATTTTTTACTTTAATTATTAGTAGCAACCATTATAAAAAAAGGTATTACTCACCCTTTTTTGTGTTACTCAACATTATAATCCATTGTTTTTATATGTATTACTTATCTCCGTTATTAATATTATTTAAAATAAATATAAAAAAACATAATGTCATTGATGTGTAATAGTATAACCTTATTGTGAATTTAAAACTATAATCTTTCATACATATTTTTGTATATTTTTGGGTGAAAATTCTAAAATTTTATGTATTTCTAGATATATTATTAACTTAAAATTATAATATTCACCAAAATCCTGATGAATAAATAACTAATAAAATTTTGTTAATAATATATTTTAATGTAAGAAAACTAAATTATGTTAAAAAATATTTATCATAACATAATGTTAAATAACGGTAAAAAATAAACATTATTATTTTAATTTCTCAATTATATATTTAATTGTTTTTTTATAGAAAAATTAAATTTCGTGATATAATAAGTTTTTTTTCAATTTCCACCTTCTCATGTTCCCTTTTTAATCAAATCTATGATTCTTGAAAAATATTTAAATTTAATCCTATACTAACAAGTATCATCTTTTAAAACATTATCAAAATATTCAATAATAAGCATTTAAAAAAATAAATTAATACTAAAAGTTTTAAATTTTTGTGATTTATTTGAAATTATCCTAAATAGTTTTTAGATTTTTAAAGTTTAGATTTGATTTAAAACAAATAAAAAACAACAATTGTGGTCACCATGATTTGAACTGAACTCAAGACTTCATCAACCATTAAAAGCCAATCATATACTACTCTAATCAATTTACCAATAAATTTTGTTTTTGACAAAAAAATGCTATACTAAAAGCTAGAATCAATAAACAAGTTTTTTACTATTGTAATTTAGTCACACATTGACTAATTTCAAACAAATTGCATAACAACTGTCTATAAAATCAGTCACATATCAACCTTGTTTGTTATTATTTGTTTTGGATATTTTGTTTTATATTTAAAAATTATATTGATAAATTTATAAATTTATTTAAAAATATTAAGATTTTTATAAAAACCTGGCGGGCCGGCCCGTGAATCGGCAGGTTCTGGCCCGGCCCGCCAGTTTGGCACTGTACCCGGTCCGGGTCGGGGTCACCGACGGGTTGGCCGGGCCGGCCCGGACCGGCGGGTCGGCACTGTTGACCGGGCCGGTTACGGATCGGCCAAAGACCGACCCGGACCCAACGGGTTAGGCCCGGCGGGCTTGGTTAACCGGCCCGTACCATGTCTAGTTTCACCCTTATATAACCCAATTAATCAAGCCAAACCAAACCAAACCTCTTGTTGTTCTTCCTCTTTTTGAATGGTTGACCATGATGATCATGATGCTATGTGCTGTGGTGCTGCTGGTGTTGCTAATGTGGGCGTGGAGGACCTTGGATTGGGTTTGGTTTACGCCGAAAAGGATTGAGCGTGAGCTCCGGCGGAAGGGCCTGCGAGGCACCCACTACCGGATCTTTTACGGAGATTCCAAGGATTTTTCCCGGTTCATGGGGGATGCTAGATCCCGGCCTTTGCCCCTTCACTGCCATGATATTGCACCTCGCGTCATCCCTTTCATCCATAATATCATCAAAGATCATGGTCTTATTTTACTATTCAATAATTCACTGCACTCTCTCTTTCTTTCTGTTTTCTTCTTTTTGGGCTAGAATTATCTGTTTGATAACAACTGTCCCCATTCAAGAAAGTGAGAGACATGCATAACTGTGGAATGTCACCCAAGCTCAACAAGTATATATGGTTTCATTTTATATAGTTTTTACGATTCAAATATCGGTCCTCTCCAAAATAAATTGGTTCTAGTCAATCTTCATCTCTAATCATTTAAATATCTTTTTAACTTTGACGGATATTTTGATTTGTAGTAAAAAATTTCCGGTGATTGTTTTGTTTCATGTTTTATATATATAATACATCAACTACAGACGTTTGTAAAACATTTACAGTTGACAACAGTGCAAGTATAAAAGAGAGATAGAGAGAGAAACGGATAGTTAGGGTTTTGGTTATTTTTAGCTGCACTGTGAGTCTAGTAGAAATAAAGTTAGACAATTCATATTGATTTAATTATCAGTATGATCACGATCTCCGATCAAAAACATTGTGCTAATGGCAACTATCGTTAGATTGTAATGACCAACTTGTGTAGATTGTAAACTTGAGGACACGATGAATTAAATCAAAACCGTGAATCTTGATCATAATAGATCTCAATCAATCTGAACCAGTCAAAGTTGATTTCGCTAGAGTTACAAAAACAAAAGCTAAAAAAACCAACACCTATAAACCATCAGATATCCCAATTTTCACGTGTCCCTAAGCACAGTAATACAAATGAAAAACATTGGTTTGTCACTATAAGAGTTTGATAAAAACTGTTGGATTCCATCCAACAGTTGAGAACAAAGTTTTGTAGATTTTGAATCTACACACGTGCGTAGATGACATGCACCCTCTCACTCACTCTCTCTCTCTCTCTCTCTCTCTCTCTCTCTCTCTATATATATTGTTATTTCATTTCCTTCCTAAGTCCGGCTTGTAGCTTTTTTTTATTTTATTTTATTTTATTCTATTCTCCTCTTAGTTCCTCCTTTTATTTATTTATTTTATTGATTTTATAATAAAATTATTTATTTTTTATATTAAATTTTTTTCACTAAACTAAATATTGAAAATGTTTAGAAAAGTTAAACTCTCAATCTTCTGCATTTTAATTAAATATATTGCCATTCATCCATTGTGGTGATGATCTATTATTTTGAAGTTGTAAGTTTATATATTATGAAAAAAATATATGCACAATATTTCAAACTCAAATTTTTTAATTTATTTTATAAAAAATTTTCTAATTTTTTGTATAAGATGACTAGAATGATTTTAACCCTTCCCAACTTAATATATTAAAGTAGGGCAACTTAAAGACATGAGAAAAATAAAAATGTGATAAAGGAAGAATTCATTCGCATTGGCCTAGTCAATATTTTTATTTCCTCTTTAATTAAAGGTCAAGCATTCAGTCTTTTGAGTTTCTCTCTAGAAAAGCACTTGATGCCACTCATTTCACTAGAATAGATGTCTAACCTTTTAGAAAATCTGATCTAGTTAATTATTGAGCATGTTATTATGTAGTCTTCGTGATTTATTTGTGCACTTTAATATGCAGGTAAAACATCGTTCACTTGGCTTGGACCTATTCCAAGAGTTAGTTTAATGGAGCCAAAATTGATTACAGAAATATTGTCAAAGAAATTTGACGAATTTACCAAACCAAAATCAACAACTCCACTTGTGAAATTTGTATTCCAAGGACTTGTAGGTCATGACGGTGAAAAATGGGCCAAACATCGAAAAATCATCAATCCTGCTTTTGCCTTGGAAAAGTTGAAGGTAGCCATTGTTCATATAGATATATATATATATATATACACACACACATTTTTTAACCATTGTTCAATTCCAAGCGTGTAAAATGAGTTCAATAATTTTTCTCTTTTTTTAATATATTTTGAGTGATTTATTTATTATTTTATTTAAAAAAATCTCATAACTACAAAATCATGGTTCGCAGATCATGTTCCCAGCGTTCTCCATTTCTTGTGCTGAACTAATTAGAAAATGGAACATGATGATCCCTGATGAAGGCTACTTGGAATTAGATGTGTTTCCGGACATTCAAAATCTCACAAAAGATGTCATCTCCAGGGCTGCATTTGGTAGCAGCTATGAAGAAGGAAGAAGAATATTTCAACTACTAATGGAGAAACTCCAGCTTATTATACCAACTTCTCAAAGTGCATATATCCCCGGTTTCCGGTATGACTTCTTTTAATTAATCTTCCCTATTTTTATATCATTCCCTCATTATTTATTTATTTTCGTTTTTTTCTATCTGCGGGTAGAACTTAACTGTAGTTTGAACTTTGATCAGGTTTATACCCACACCATTTAACAAAAAAGTAAGCCAAGTTGAGAAAGAAATGGAAAGAATACTTAAAGGCATAATTGAGAAAAGAGAGAAGGCCATGAGAATGGGGAAAGAAGTAAGAATGATCTTCTGGGTATATTATTGGAGTCTAATATGAAAGAGGGTGAAGAATCGCAGGGGAAGTCCAAAAAAACAGCAGGATGACTATTGAGGATGTGGTTGAAGAGTGCAAGCTTTTCTACTTCGCAGGACAAGAGACTACTTCAGTTCTGCTCACATGGACAATGATTTTGTTGGGCATGTATCCAAACTGGCAGGCTAAGGCAAGAGAAGAGGTTCTTCAAGTGTTCGGGAAGAACACACCTGACATGGATGGATTGAGCCGCTTGAAAATTGTAACTACTGAATATTTTTCTCTGGATTATTTTTTTAAGTTTTTCAATAAGACATTTCATGATCTGTCTCATTTTTGTCACAACAGGTGACCATGATTCTATATGAAGTTCTCAGGTTATACCCTCCTGGGTCTTGGTTGTTAAGAGAAGTACGCAAACCAACGGAAGTTGGTGGGATTACTTATCCTCCAGGTGTGACACTCTTATTGCCTATACTCTTAATTCACCATGACACTGAATTCTGGGGAGAAGATGCAAAAGAGTTCAAGCCAGAGAGGTTTGCAGAAGGGATATCAAAAGCATCCAAAGTTGCAGGTGCTTTCTTTCCATTTGGTGGTGGTCCTCGTATATGCATTGGCCAGAACTTTGCATTGATTGAAGCTAAGATAGGACTCAGCATGATACTGCAGCACTTCTCCTTTGAGCTCTCACCTTCTTACATTCATGCACCATGCCTGGTTTTTAGTGTTCAACCGCAGCATGGAGCTCAACTCAGGCTGGGTAAACTCTAATTTATATGACCTTGTTGTGAACGCGAATCGTTGGAACACTAGCAAATAATAGTAACCAATATATATATATATATATATATATATATATATATATTTATATATAATACCGTGTCTTGTGATTTGAATAAACTGGAATAAAGTTGTTCTATGGATCACAAAAAATTACTTGTAAGAAGCCAGAAGATGGAATTATGAAATATGAACTTTTCTTTCACATATGATGAGCACACATACATACCATTTAAGTGTGTTTTTTTTTCTTCAATATATCTGCTTAAGAATTTCCCATCCTCCCTATTCTCGAGGTCTGCATAGTCATCCCCAGTTTACCAATAGACAATTGGGCTTGTCAAATATGGATACCCCACCATAGAATGTTCCTTCTTATATGGTCAATGGATTTTCTACCCATACAAGAAGTTTAAAAAAATGGGCATCCAATATGTTTGTATGAAGCTCAGTACTAAGTTGATTAAGGTCATGAGTCTGCCTCCTATTGAAAGAAATTTGGTTTTCAAGAAGGATAGTCTTCATCTGACTCCAAAAATGAGTGTCCTCTAATCCTGACTCCCGGATCGCCTACCAAAAAAATAGAAACGTCTAAGTAGGCTAGTTAGAGGATACCCGAAATGGAGTTTAGAGTGCTTGATCAAAAATGATGGATCTGATGTCCAACCCCACTTAGTCGGGCGCAAACAAGTCTTCTGAAAGTTGATGGACATGTTTGAAATACCCTTAAACAGGAATGGGATGAGCAATTGTGTTCTTGGAGGGTGAAAGAGGAGCTAGATATATAGTGCTAGATGTGCTATGATGCGTAACCCAAATATGGCACTAGAGTATATTCCCCTAGATGGTATTGGACTTACCACGATGGCTGGTTTCCTAATCATGGTTTATCCTTGTTTAATCAGGGTCTAGCTAGAGTGCTAGATGTGCTAAATGTGCTATGGGCGTCATAATCCTGGTTTATCCTTCAGGGTCTACAGTTACCCAGATAGCTGGTGGAAGCTGCATAATGCTTTGGCCTTGCTTTTTGAGGCCTTCGATCCTTTTGAGTAGTCTGGTTTTCTTGTTTTTTTATTAGCTGTTTGTTCAATTCAATTTGTATTAAAAGAAAAAAAAAAAAATCTTCTATTCTCTTAGCAGTTAAAATGATGAGGTCGTTAGCATACTGGGCATGACATTGTTTTCCATATTGTCATATCAGGACTTCGAAGAGTTCATCAGAAGTGAGCGCATGTGCGAACATATGACAAAATGTGTCAGCAACTAACACAATGAGCAAAGGGAAAAGAGATTTAATCCTACTTTTCCACTTGGGGCCAAAGCCATTGATCAATTTTGTTGCTTTGGAGGTGCCCAAAAGAGATTTAATCCAACTTATCCACTTGGGGCCAAAGCCTCGAGTAGTCAAAAGTTTTTGCGAAGCCAATTTTAATAATGTTTCCCGAGTTTCTTTTTTTTTGAAGATTAAATATTAATTCTTCCGCAGCAACCACATGATCCATGATATATTTGTCCCAAATGAAGACGGACAATAAGACATCTATTAGCTGGCCCATAATATTTTTTAGTTTGTTCACTGAGATCTTCGCTATAATCTAAAGGGAGGAGTTAATTACACTTATTGGGTAGAAGTTTGCGGTAGAAACTGGGGCTTCAATTTTGATAATAAGTATAATGTTTGCTAAGTTGATCCTCTATAGATTACCCAATTAATTATATATAAAATGCATAAAATGTACTATAAATCACTAAATATTTGAAAATAATTTTTATAAAATACAAAAATAAATAGTCTTTTTTATAATTTATAAATACTAAATATTCTAAAGTAAAACTCAGCAAACAAGTCATAATAGTTTAATATAATTTAAAAATATAAATTCAAATAAAGCAACAACACGAGTTAGTGGTGTCACGGCCGTGCTCGGCACGAGTTGGGCGTGCTTGGCCCAAGCTACTATGCTTCTGATCCATGCTCGGGCTGGGGCATGACCCATACCCCGGACCGTCTTGAGCTAGGGGGTTCTCATGGCCCATGAGCGCCGGCCTGGCCCAGCCTGACCAACTATGGCCCGACACACCTAAATGTAAAGTTTTTTCTTTTTAAAAATTTTTGGTATATTTTTTTGTTTTTAGTCGATAAAGGCTTTTTAGTTCCATGTTTTTTTGAATTTTAGTATATTTTTTTATATATTTTTAGCAATTTTAGGGCATTTTTTCATATTTTTTTGGGGTTTAAAATAAAAAATATAAATATAATATAACTGAAAATTTTGGGCTATGTCTTTGAGCCGACCTGGTGGTTGACGGGCCGTGCCCGGCCCGAGCACGCATAGTGCATGGGCCATGTGGGCCCGGGCGGGCCCGTTTGACACCTTTAAACACAGTTAATAAAAAGTAACACATACACAAATATTCAAGCAAAAGGGTAAAAAAAAACATTAAAAAAAACTCTGATAGACCAGCCCATTGGTGCCATGTCAACCAATTTACCGGGTATCGACCAGGTCAGCCAAGTTAAATCCAAGTTTTAAGTCTCCCGGATTTTTATAAAAATTAATTCGGTGACCTAGCCAGGTTCAATCGAACTTAGGGGGCGTTTGGTTGTCAGGAATGGATTTAGGGAGGAATGGGATATGAGTGACATGAGGGGGAGTGGAGTAGGAGTGAGAATAAAGAATGTGTTTGGTTGGTAAGGTTTGGAGAGTGTAATTTATTGGGAATGAGAAAAAGTAAAAGAAAAGTAAATATGATAAAAATAACACTTATGTCCTTTATGCAAAACAAATACTATTGTACATATAATAATAATGAGTTATTTTTAATTATATCTTTTAAAAATATTTAAAAAAATATAAATAGTTAATTATCAAAAAAATAAATATTTAACTTTAGAATACTATAATTTCATTCTAATTTTTTAGATTTAAGTAATAATATCATTAATTAGCTATTAACTAATAATATTAATTACAAATTAAATTAAAAAAATAATTCCAATAAAAGAAGTTAACTATAATAATTATTTCTTTTGCATAAGAACAACAATGTAATAAAAAAATCAAAACAATTAAAAACACCTTGTAAAACATGATATATATATATATAAGGGCATATTAGTCATTTTTCATATTGAAGTTGCCCTAATCCCCCTACTAATCCCCCAATTATGTGGTGAGTGAGACTCACTCACATGGGTGAGTCTCACTCCCTCCATAATCCTCCCTCACTCCCATTGATGCATACCCAAACAAGGGGTTGCATCCAATCCTCCCTCACTCCCACTCGATCTTGACATCCAAACACCCCCTTTAGTTTTACCCACAACTTAGTTTTTACCACTGAGCCAATTTAAATTTAAAAAAACACGGGCTATAAAATGAAACTAAATGACAACCACTAAATAACTTAGTGGAAGTCAACATGAATGATGGGTGAATCTCGCAAAGGCTTTAATCATTTAAGCAGAGCTAGACTATATATAATCTTGTCGCGAAAACATATTATAGATATACTGTAAGAATACTATATCAATACTAGTCACCCATTGTTCACAGAGTCCTCTATAGAAGGTGTTGTATCTCTATCCCTCCGGAATTGCAAGACAGGGGGATTTATCATTGTGTGGTTGTAATCATTAATATATCACTTTTGGGTGCATGTGGCAGGCCCTAATTGCCTAGTGTATTAGCCTGTCTCACATAATAAATTTTTAGAGGGTTGTTAAACCACCGTAATTGATGCACCACTGTATATATATATCTGTTCTTTTGACACCCCATTATGTAGTGTCACTTGTCACCTTTGAAAAAAAAATCTTTCATTCTTGCCAGAATTAATGTTACACTCGAATTTTATTTGTATTTTTCTACAACTCTATCTGAATAAACAAAGCTATGGGTTTGGTTTATCTATTTTATTTTAAAAAAATAAAAAATAAAAAACTCATATAAACATGTAAAACTATAAATTGTTTGCCTGCATCCAGTGATTCCATTCAGACTGTCAAGCACTCTCTCGACTTTCTGAGCGTCAGATCTGCGGACCTCGCCAGCAACTTGATTCAGCCACTTCTTCAGGATTGATCCTTCTTAGTCTGACTGAGTTGACCTTTGTTACCTCTTGGTGTACTTTGTCTTCTCAGTTTTAAGCTGGGGGTTCCTGTCGGTTCTTGTTGCTTCCGTTTGTCACACCGCTGGTGTAACGTCCTTTTGTCTCTGATTTCTTTCTGTTGTTGTCTATTATTTTCTTGTGTGTTTTCTTCTACTTGTTTGTTATTTTGATTTTCTAATAAATTTGTGGTTTATCCACTTTTATCAAAATAATAATAATAATAAATTGTTTGTCTAATTTCAGAATCGTAATTTCACTGCTAAATTCTTAAAAGTTTATGAGAACTTGCTTTTCATTTAGTTTTCCTCATTTTTTAAAAGATGAATATATATATATATATATATCATAAAAATAGAGAAAAAGTAAAAATAAAAAATTCAAGGGTACACGTACCGTACACATGCGAGCCAGGTACAATAACTCCATTAGACATGAAAACTCATTATTATTATTATTTTTTTTAATTTCTACGATGAGATGAGACTGTCACCAGGACCACCGCTAGTGATTATTTTTAAATCTGAAATTTTATTTTATAATAGTATTGTCCATTTTTCACTAATATCGACATTATTTTTTCACCCAGCATGACACCACGCCTGGCCTCTAACCCTTAACTAATAAAATAAAATTTCTTTTCTATTAATTTGTCTTTAAAAGATACCTATTTAAAAAATGAAAAGAGCTACAGGAAGCTGTCATATATATATATATATATATATATATATATATATATATATATATATATATATATATATATATATATATATATATATATTGTTATATATATATATATATATATATATATATATCATGTTCGCGATGTGGTTTGTGGTTTAGTGAACACTCACAACACTCAAAGAAAAACTCACACAAACCAAACAAGAAGGAGACACTAAGTTTGGTAGACCCGGTTCGGCTTCCTCGCCCTACGTCCCGGGGGCCAAGCCCGAGAAAAACAATCCACTAAAAAGAGGTGAAAAATACATGAGTACAAAAACACTTGTCACTCACTCACTCAACAATAATGAACACTACCCTCTCTAGATTGTCCGGTGCTCACACATCTCCTCCAAGAGTTCCCCAAGAGTCACACCTACTAATCTCACGAGCAAGAGAGCTTATATGACGCCTCAACGTCCCAAATATAGCACATACCTCTTTTTAGAATCTCCACGGCTACTAATTTAAAAACCACGCTAAAATTAGTCATTGCGAACTCCTCGTTGTAACATAAGTTGCAACACTACTGACTCGCTGACTTGACCGAGTTCCGGTTACGTTGCGGACGACCTCAAGACCCATCAACCTCCCGGTCATGCTTAGTCCGAGTCGATGCGACCAAATCTCCCGATCCCGACCGCAAGAACTAGCCTACCTCCTCGGCTCCTCATCACGCAGTCCCCTGCAAGGGCGCACGTCCCTGTCAGTGCCTTCCATGAAACTTGCCAAACTTCTCCTAAATTTGGTCTTCAAAGATTCTCCAAACTTAATCTTCAATTCACCCAAGTTTGGTCCTCAAATCTTGCCGTTAATAGACTTCAATGATTCTCATCAAGGATTCTTCAAATCATATCTCCTTCATTCACACCATGAATAGATCTTTCTTTAATTAAGCTCCACCATATTTAATCTTCAATCACCTAAATATGGTCTTGATATGATCTTGTCTTCAAGTTGTAAGGCATTGCCAAAAATAACTCCACCAAGATCTTTAAGATAGCTTCACCATGATCTTCAAGATATTTGGCTCCATGTTAGAGACTTACTAAAAATAGCTCCATCAAGATCTTCAAGATGTTTGCCTTGCACTCCAAGTCTCCCTTGCCATGTCACCATGCTTGCACATCATCAATTATGCTTTGTCACCTTGGTTGCCACGTCACTTGGTCTAGGTGTCAAATCATGCCAATAACTAGTGTGGTTGCACTAACAATCTCCCCCTTTGGCATAATTTGACACAACCCGCTTCTGACGCAGATCGACTCATTATAACTCCCTCATACAACTCGACTGGGGACACGACTTTTACTAAAAAATCATCTAGTTGCTTACAAAAAAATATGATTACACATGAACTAGTGATGTACAAATTAAGCACAAAAAATACACCCAGTCGGTTTGGAACTCGTGCGATTAGGCAATTTCTCCCCTTTATGTATCGAATAGATGCCAAAGTCTTCATCCGTTGTTGCAAGTCTTGTTACAACTTCTTCTACAACTCCTCCCTATCTTCGAAATCCTGCTCATCGCCTCCCCGCTCGTCGAACTCCTTCTTTCTGCTGCAAACGACATTAATAAAGCTGATAGCGGATGCGGGTCGTTTCTAGCCCCTAATAGGTATTAAATTTGGCAAAGGCCAATTTCACCCCTCAACTTTTTCGAATCTTGTAGCATCAAGGGGTTTTGGTAAAGATGTCCGCCAATTGCTTTTTCCATTGCAGACATAATCAATAACAACTGCCTTTGTTTTTCTACCAAATCTCGGATAAAGTAGTGTCAAGATCAATATGTTTGAGTACGGGAATGTTGAACTGGATTCTTGGATATATCAATTGCACTTTTTGTTGTCACAAAATATAGTCGATAACCCTTGTTGTAAGCCATAGTCTTCAAGCATTTGCTTCATCCACAACAATTGAGTACAACAACTTCCTGCTGCAGATGTATTAAACCTGCAGGTGGAGAGTGAAATGGAACTTTGCTTCTTACTATACCATGTAACCAAGTTGTTACCAAGATAGAAACATCCTCCTCGAAGTGCTTTTTCTATCATCAATGTTTCCCCGCCTAATCTGCGATCACTATACCCTCGCAAGATGTGAGTTGGAGTGTTTTGAATACCAAATTCCATATTCTCAGCGATTACCATGAACATATCCGATGATACGCTTTAATCAAATTTCGTCAAATGAGACTCCTTTGGTGTTGCTTGATATCTTGCACAAACTCCAACACTCGAAAGATATGTCCGGGACTCGCTAGTCATGTGAGATAGAGTAAGCTTCCAATCATGCTTCTATAGAGACTTGGGTCTACATCTTTTTCCATGCTCATCTTTTGTCAACTTCCGATTCACATTCATGGGTGTTCTCATATGTCTAGCCTTTTTCCAAGCCAAATCTTTTTCACCAAATTTCGTCAGCATACTTGGTTTGAGAAATAAAAAAATTCCTTCTTTTGCATTGTTTGATTTGGAAACCCAAAAAGTAGTTCAGCTCACCTACCATGCTCATCTCAAACTCTTCTTGCATTAGATGAACAAACTCATCCACTTGCCTTTGTGAGGTTGAACCAAATATGATATCATCAACATAAATTTGTGCCACCATAAGATCTCGATTTAGACTTCTTTATGAATAAAGTCTTGTCTGCTCCCCTCTTTGATAGCCCTTTTTCAAGTAAGAATTTTTGTGAGCCTTTCATACCAAGCCCGAGGAGCTTGCTTCAAGCCATAGAGTGCCTTCTTCAATTTGAATACATGATCCGAATGTTGAGGATCTTCAAAGCCTTTTTGGTTGCTCCACAAATACTTCTTCACTTAGAAAACCATTAAGAAAAAGCACTCTTGACATCCATTTGATGTAGCTTGAACCCCATACAACATGCTATCGCTAACAATAATCTGATGGATTCCAAGCTGCTAACTCGGTGCAAATGTTTCATCAAAGTCAACTCCTTCAACTTGAGTATATCCTTGAGCCACTAGTCTTGCTTTTATTTACGCGTGATGTTGCCTTTTATCATCAGTCTTGTTCTTGAAAAATCCACTTAGTTCCAATAACATTCACATCTTTTGGCCTTGGGACCAATGTCCACACTTCATTTCGAACAAACTCGATTCAACTCTTCTTGCATTGCGCCATCCAAAGTATTCATCAACTAAAAGCTTCTTTTGATATTCTTTGGTTCAATAAGAGATGTAACATGTGTAGCCGGCGATTCTCGATAATCTATCCTTTGAGTGCGTCTGGGTTCTTCTTCCTTCACCACATTACCAATCACATTCTCAATAGGATGATTCTTCTTTATTCTTGAGGATGGTTCAAGACTCGCGTCTTCATTATCTTCTTCATCGCTCATCCGATTCGGAATGACTTCATCTGTAGTAACTCGATTTGCGACATCGCTTATAACATGTTATGTCTGTCGAAAACTTGAGCAAAGGTCTCGTTGTTGCAGCTTGGTGTTGTAACTGTGTTGCAACATTTTTTTCGACTGTAACTCTTCATCTCGCTAATTCGCTATTCTGAGTGATATGCTTGTTTGGCTCACTTGATGTGCCTTGAGTCTCCATATCAGAGAAATCATCAACGATGAACATTAATGGTCTCCATCATCTTTTTGGTTCTTGAATTGAACACTCGATATGCTCTACTAGTTGTAGAATATCCCATGAATAATCCTTCATCACTTTTTCTTGTCAAACTTTCGAGTGATCTCTATCATTCATAATGTAACATTTGTTTCAAAGATGTGAAAGTATTTGAGATTTGGCCTTTTACCTTTCCAAATTTCATATGGTGTCATGTTGGTTGAAGGCCGAATGTACACTCTATTGATGATGTAGCATGCCGTATTGATTGCTTCCGCCCAAAAATCTTGTAGAGAGCTTCTTTGAATTCAACATAACTCTAGCCATTTCTTGAGAGTGCGATTCTTCCTTTCAACCACTCCGCTTTTGTTGAGGAGTTTTTGGTGCTTTGAAAAATTCATGATCGAATCCCATGTTTCATCGCTAAATTCAAGAAATTGAGCATTTTCAAACTCCCTTCCATGATCACTCCCGATTTTTGACAATCTTTCCTATTTGACACTCTTTCTCATTTTGAGTTGCAAGCATAACTTCTTGAAGGCTTCATAAGTTTCGATTTTTTTCTTTCAAGAAGTCCACCCAAGTGTACCTAGAATAGTCATCAACACACACAAATACATATCTTTTTTCCCGACAAGCTTTACGCTTTTGTGTGGGTCGATAAGATCCATGTGCAAAAAGTTCCAGAGACTCTTGTTGTACCAATGTCTTGCACAACTTTGTGAGAAGCATCGACTTTGTTTTTCCCGAGTTTACAAGGTCCGCATACACCATCTTCTTTTTTTGTAAGCTTGGGCACTCCCTTAACAGCTTTTATTTCTGTAATCTTCATCGAGTTCCCTCGTAATTCGGATGTCCAAGCTTCCGATGCCAAATTTCGAGTGATGTTGCAAGATGTGTTATAACAGACTTCCAGTTTCTCTAGCAAATAGCAATTGTCTGAAGATCTTGAACCAGCTTAGAACACAATGACCCGACTTCATCATAGACAACACACCTGTCATGAGTGAATTTTACCAATGATTTCGATCACATAGTTGACTTATACTTAGAAGATTTGCTTTCAGCCCTTCTACATGCGGAATATTTTTTTCAATTTTGGATACCCGAGAATCATCAATGTTCCTTTTCCAACTACTTGACCTTTCTGACCATCTCCAAAAGTCACATGCCCAGTTTGGACATTCTTTGTAATTGATCAAAAAAACCTTTGTTGCTCATTATATGTCGTGAACAACCACTCGCTAAAATACCAGTTGTCTTCCGAGGATCTTTTTGATGAAGAGTACCCCACTAAATAACCTTTTTGACCCATACATTCTTGCTTTCTTTCTTCTTTTCTCTAGTATAGGAGTCTGCCTCATATTTTTGTTTTCTTTTATGTCTTTCTTCATCTTCCAACATCTTGGGACGGATGTGCCCTTTGACACCACAATAGTGACATATCGGAATCCACTTCTTTGCTTTTCCAAGTACTCTATGATTCCTCATATCTTCCTTCGATTGATGACACTTTTGGTCTTATATGTCCTCTTCTTCCACAATGAAAAGCATGTAGGAACTTGTCTTCTATATTGTCTCTTCTCCATGTTATACTTCACTTGGTTGTATTCATGAGCATTAGATAGAACACAATCGCCTTCAACTTTGCATATCTTGTCTCTCGATGTCTCTTCTATATGTTGTGAACTTGTTTGAAAAGGTAACTCATCAATCTTGGCTTTTCCTTTCTTCATATAGTTTATGGTCTTTTTCGAAAGATTGTTCAACTTTTCTTGACATTCTTTTTAACTCTTTTTCAAGACTCTTGTTTTTGTATGAGCATCTTGTCAAGTTTTTTTCAAAGACAAGTTGGTACCCATGAAGAAGATTGTTTTCGATCACTTCTTCATGCCTTCTTCGGTGTTCTGAACCGATGTTAGTAACAGGACTTACAAAAGCACCGAAATTCTCGAAATCTACGTCGGTTGGTATAGAAGTGTGAGTATTGACCGTGCATCTTCCGCTTTGTCTTCTTCCCGAATTTTTCCAAGTATCTCACGATTTCTTGGCCAAAGGGCAATTTCTCCTTCTTCTTCTATGTCTTCGATCAGTTTGCATCTCTTTTGGGCTTGTTGCTTCAATTTTTAGAGCTATATCTTCTTCTCTTCTACCTGGATTCAGATTCATCTCATATGCTTGTAGAGATCCCATCAACTCATCAAGTCTCATAGTTGTGATATCTTTTGCTTCTTCTATTGCAGCAATTTTAGCATCAAATCTTCTTGGGAGAGATCTAAGTGTCTTCCGGACTAGCTTCTTATCTCAATACTCCTTGCCGAAAGTGGTAGGCTCGATTTGCTATGTCCATCAATTTTGCATTGAACATGGCTATTGTCTCTTCTTCTCTCATCCTGAGATTCTCGAACATAGTTGTTAGCAGTTTGGAGTTTAGATTCTCTTACCAAGTTGGTCCCTTCATGAATGGTTCAAGAATCTCCCAAGCTTTTCTTGGCACTCCTCGCATGTTGCAAATATACTTGAACCGGGTTCTCATCAACACCTCCAAAAATTGCATTTAGAGCTTTTCCATTAGCATTAGCTTTGCGCATGTCTTCGACACTCCAACAACTTTTCTTCTTCATGATCACGTTCTCGTCTTCATCAACTAGAGTAGGAAGAGACCATCCTTCTTCTACAGAAATCCATGCACTCTCATCAATAGACTTGATAAACGCCTTCATGCGAGCCTTCCAATATGGATAGTTGGATCCATTAAGCAACGGTGGTCGTGTGACGGAAGCTCCTTCTTTTCCGGCCATCAATGGAACTTGTTAGGACCTCGCCGACTTTGAAACCAAAGGAAAAACGGCGACCAAAGCTCTGATACCACTTGTTAGTTCCGGCGATGTGGTTTGTGGTTTAGTGAACACTCACAACACTCAAAGAAAAACTCACACAAACCAAACAAGAAGGAGACACACAAGTTTGGTAGCCCAGTTCGGCTTCCTCTCGCCTACGTCTGGGGGGCCAAGCCCGGAGAAAAACAATCCACTAAAAGAGGGTGAAAAATACATGAGTACAAAAACACTCGTCACCACTCACTCAACAATAATGAACACTACCCTCTCTAGATTGTGCGGTGCTCACACACTCTCCTCCAAGAGTTCCCCAAGAGTCACACCTACTGATCTACGAGCAAGGTAGCTTATATAGGCGCTCTCAGCGTCCCAAATATAGCACATACCTCTTTTTAGAATCTCAGCTGGCTACTAATTTAAAAACCCCGCTAAAAATTAGGTCATTGCAGACTCCCCAGTTTGTAACATAAGTTGCAACATGTACTGATCACGACTTGACACGAGTTCAGTTACGTTATGGACGACCTCGAGACCCATCAACCTCCCGGTCATGCTTAGTCCGAGTCGATGCGCTCAAATCTCCCGATCCCATTGCCGAGCAACTAGCCTACCTCCTCGACTCCTCATCACGCGAGTCCCCCGCAAGGGGCGCACGTCCTTGTGCGTCTTCCATGAAACTTGCCAAACTTCTCCTAAATTTGGTCTTCAAAGATTCTCCAAACTTAATCTTCAATTCACCCAAGTTTGGTCCTCAAATCTTCTAGTTAATAGACTTCAATGATTCTCATCAAGGATTCTTCAAATCATATCTCCTTCATTCACACCATGAATAGATCTTTCTTTAATTAAAGCTCCACCATATTTAATCTTCAATCACCCTAAATATGGTCTTGATATGATCTTGTCTTCAAGTTGTAAGGCATTGCCAAAAATAACTCCACCAAGATCTTTAAGATAGACTTCACCCATGATCTTGAGATATTTGGCTCCATGTTAGAGACTTACTAAAAAAATAGCTCAGTCAAGATCTTCAAGATGTTTGCCTTGCACTCCAAGTCTCCTTGCCGTATGTCACCATGCTTGCCACATCATCAATTATGCTTTTATCACCTGGTTTGCCACGTCACTTGGTCTAGGTGTCAAATCATGCCAATAACTAGTGCGGTTGCACTAACATATATATATATATATATATATATATATATATATATTGTGAGTTTATTAAAAAATAAATATTTATATTTTTTTACAATTCCGAGAATAAAAAACCCTTTAGCACCACTACACTCAACAACTTTTGAACTTGAGTAACAATTATCCCGTAAATTATATTTTTTTTGTAATGGGGCAAATGCTGCTAAACTAAAAATATTTTAGTTATTTTATAATATATTTTTTTATTTAAAATAAAACTTATGTGTTACGAGCAGGTTCAACATGTGGGTTTCTAATGTTCATATATTTGGAAAAAGTAGACATAGTGAGGCACAGGCACACATTGATATAATAACAGTAAAATGAATAGCAATGCAGTAAAGAACTCAGTAGTTGAAGTGTTAATTTGTTGGATTCAGTCTAGTTGGCCGAATTACTATTACAACTATTGACAGTTTTAATCAAAATATTATGTACCTAATTTTTATTTTTTTGTGCAACTGTTTTTATTTTATATTTTTTTGAACCGTTTATAGTAATATGCATGCCACTTTCTACTATTTATAATACTAATTAGTGCAAGTTGAACACATGAGCTTCTGCCTTTATAATCAGAGTGGATGAACCACTGAATAAAGTGGCTTTTAACTATTCTGCTCCTTCTATTTTTTTCATATATTTATATATGACTCCCCAAAGCCATAGCTCTGCCTGGTCTTGATCCAGTATTGATGATGATGATAATATGGGGTTTGGTGATAGTGTTGGTAGTGTGGGTTTGGAGGACGTTGAATTGGGTTTGGTGGACGCCGAAGAGGCTCGAGCGCGAGCTCCGGCGGCAGGGCCTGCGCGGCAACCACTATCGGATCTTGCATGGCGATCTCAAGTACAACGTCCGGCTCTTGACCGAGGCTAAAAACCGGCCAATGGCCCTTCACTCCCACGACATCGCCCTTCGCGTCCTCCCTCTCTACCACAACGCCATCAACGATCATGGTACAACAAACATTTGGAGAATTATTACATAAATTTAATTTTAACTGTTGTTATATTACAATTAATAGTGGGGTTATGGTCATATATTATTTTCAATATAAATAATAAATCATCATTATTTCACTGTTAGTCGTTTTCACATAATAAAATCTCTAAGTCAATTCACGTAATTAGACCATCTCCAACCTTACACCCAAATCCTAAATTTGGGGTGGGATTTGGGTGTAGAGTACACCCAAATCCCACCCCAAATTTGGGTTTTGTAATAGTGCAACCCCAAATTTGGGGTCCCACATTATTTTTTATTTTTTAATTATATTTTTATATTTTTATTGTTTTTATTATTGTAATGAAAAATATAAAATTATTATTCCATTAATATAATTATAAGTAGTTATTTATAATATTAATTTATGTGTAATTAATTAATAATCAATAATTATTATTATTTAATTAATAACTAAAATTGATAATTATTAATATATAATAAATTTATAAAACAGGAATAGTTAAAATTTTATTGAAAATAACCTTAATAAAAGCTAATACCACCCTATCTGTTTCTTTTTGGTAACTCCTTATGAGATAACTTTCCATTGTCTTTGTTAATAGAAAAAAAAAAAATTATTAATGTCATCTTAAATTATTGATACGGTTCCTTGCTTCTCATTGAATAATTATGCAGTTTATTCATTTTTTTAAATAAAAAAAGAAAATAATGTAATCACTGTAACTAAAATGCAGCACTACAAAAAAATTGCCATATACTGACGCTTTTCAATAGTAACAGTTAAATTCCGTAGCTATAGACTGGTTTTTACTGACGATACTTTAAAACTGTCACTATATATAAGATATTTACTGATGGATTTTAATCTGTTGGTATAGGTAGACTTTTATCTATAGTAACAGTCAAATTTGTAGCTATAGATTATCTATACCAACGGAACATTCAATTTGTCAGAATAAATATGACATTTACTTACAGATATTGTTCCATTGGTATAACTACTACTCTATACTTATACTTATCTATAGCAATAGTTAAATGTAGTAGCTATATATTATTTATACCAATGAATCTTTAAAAGTGTTAGAATAGATCAGACATTTAGTGACGGAAATCATTCTGTTGGTAGAACTATATGTTTTGAATTTTATTTAATTTTTATATTTATGTTTAGTAGAGCATGGCTTAATAATAATAATAATATTATCAGAATTAAATTTGAGATTTATATTGAGAATAATAATTAAATTAAAAAAAAATTAATCATTATAAAACAAATATAAAAAATAATGTCATGATAATTTACTCTATAAATTATAAGCACATTCGTAAAAATAACAATCTAATGAATATCGATTGGATATATAAATTAATTAATTAATTTACAAATTTATGAAAATTAATTATCTTATTATTTTATATAAATTAATTTGTTATATATTTTTTATTTGACTAATATAAATAATTATTGAAATAAATATTTAAAATATTAGCATTCATTACTGCAACTACTAAAAAAATATTTTATTTTTTGGTAAATAAATATTTGATTTTATTTATTTTTAAAATTACTTTTAACATTGGATTATGATATTATATATATATATATATATATATATATATATATAGAAAAACGCATGTTATTAAAAGATAATGTTAAAATATAAAATTAATTTTTATGCTAAATTAAATTGGTTTATTGATAGTTGTTTAATATTTAAACTTAATTAATAAATATTTAATGAATAATTGTTTTACTTGCTCTTGTATAATAACAAATAATGTTCATTATATAAATTAATGAAATTGTAAGTATTTCATACAAAAATAAAAAAAATAATCTTTCATGTTAAATTGAATTGGTGTATTGTTAATTTTATAATATTTAAATTTAAATAATTAATACTTAATGAATAAGAGAGCTTTTATAAAAAAACTTAAAAACTTTATAAAAATATAAATAATAAATATTTTTTTCATAAATTTTATTATATAACAAAAAAACAAAAAGTTATTAAAAACATCAACAAACCCATCTTCATCCCTTCTCATTGAGAAGAATGGGAGAGACTTTGGTGGAAGCCCAGCATGGTCAATCTCATAGAAACCTTCAACCCTCTAACATACCGAAAATTAATTTCACCACTTCCTTCCCATAATACCCTTTCACTGTTTTATTGCCATTCAAGGGCATTGTAGGAATATATAAATATTTAAAAAAAACAAACAAACAAAAAAAGAATTTGTACTTTTGCATGCAAGTGCATGGCTGAAATGGAATTCGCCAGTGCTTGTCGGCTCGCCACCGTCGTCTCGTTCCTTTTTAGAGTAGTAATACTTCACCCGATTTATTTATTTATTTTTTTAAAAATATGAAAAATCAATGAAGAAATTGCTGGTTTTTTAAAATTTATTTCATTAATTTAGGAATAACTGAATAAATAAATGGGGAAATTTTAAAAAAAATGAAATAAAGTAAAGGTGATAACAACCCACGGCACCACCGCAACGGAATCAAATCCCAAATCCTCGCCACGCACGAAGATCTCCTCGCGATGAATTCATTTAGAGTAATATTAAAACATAAATAAAATTCTAGTTTTGAATCACAACCATTTGATTCTTTGTTGATGGCTGTGATCTATAGATCACCATTTTCCTTTTTTTTTGTTCCAAACCAAAAAAAGAAAAAAAAAAGGAAAAAAAAAAAGAAGGATTATTACCGTACTGGATCCGGCGTCCATCGTTTCTCTCTTTCTCTCTCTCTCTAAGAAAAACAGCAGCTTTTGCTTCACCGATCCTTGCAAGAACCCTAGAAACGCTAAACTTTCTGGCTGGCAGGTACTCATCCACTTCTTTTTCCTTTTTTTAATTTGAAGAATTGGTTTCAATTGTCTCTCTGTTGTGCCCTAGACCTTGGTGGGGGAGAAGCACACTCGAATTAGATGGAAGGATCTCCATGAAACCTGTCAATTAATCCTTGATTCCTACTCGGAGGTATGCTTGTTCTCTTCTTTTCCTCAAATTTGATTGTCTTGGCTGTTGAATCTAGTTCATCTGGTTGGTATCTTGCTTAGTTGTGACCAATTTAGTTAGTTTAGGTATATAAACTCTCCCTCAAGACCATCCCGGGAAAGTTGCATGATTTTATTGATTCCAAAGTGGAATTAAACTTGAACAAGCATTTGATTGAAATTATGTTTTAACTATGCGGGTTATTGGATTAGATGTGGCAAAAGTTTGTGGATTTGAATTCTTTTGTGACGATTGCCAATGGTTGTTGATCTTCTTGAGACTTATGTTGTATTTTTTTGAGGTTTTGTTTTTTTGGTAAGTTGGTTGTATCTCGTGGATCTGCTTTAATGTTCTTGTTGTGATATTTTATTTTAAACCTTAGCTAGAAATAAAAGTATCTTCAGTGTGTCTTGACTGTGGGAAATAAAACTTCTTGCTTGACATCAAGAAACTGATAGTCCCAACTATTTGTGGTTCGCTCGTATTCATTTAGTACTGACAAAAATTCAACCGTTGGTTATCAATTGTTTAAATACGGAGACCTTTCTTTTTATTCATCCAGATTTGGTACTGGCCATGGCAATTAAGTTAAGTATTGAATTAAGAAAATATTGATAACACCTTTTCTCATTGTTTTTTATGTGACTATTTGTCGATTTGAATTCAGTATGATGGATTGCTGATTGGTATTTCTTCTCAAGACTAGATTCTATACCTTAGGGTTTTTTTTTCGCAAAATATTGCAGCTTTTGTTGTATAATGCATAACACAGATCTGAAGTGTTTGAAATTGAATGCTCAATCTTTATTTGGTAAAGAGTTGTTAAATCTGTGATTCAATTTTAGGTTTGCATTAAATTTGTTCCAATATATATATATATATATATATATATATATATGAATGTAATAGGATTATACTTAAATGTCAAACTAATAACTTGACGATCATAAGCTTCTTCGTTCTACTGGATCAATGTCCTAAAATTCTTGTATCCATTATCATCTTTTAGATACTCATATGCACGTTATATATGTTTGTGGTCGGACAAAAATTTGTGTTTCTGTTCATTGCCAGAGACAGTAAGGATTGCAAGTTGAGGGATTGAAACCAATTTTTTCTGCATAATTATTCAGTTATTTTAGAGTATCAAAGCTTAGATATTTTGGTTAAGGCGACACATTTATATTGGTTCATATGTGTGTATGTATGCATGTGTACAGCAAGGATTCCTAGTTAAGTGAGTGAAACACACTTTCTCCGGACAATTTATTAAACTTTGATTAGGTCTTTAAACAACGCACATTCAAAAGATCACATCATGTGGAATCAATAAAATCATGCAACTTTCCCGGGATATTTATAAAAATCAAATTTAATTCCACTTGGTCAACAAGTTTATATTGAAGAGAAAATCAGCGAATGCATCAATAGTTCAACTGTTTTGGAATGATCCCAAAGTATCTCAGTTATGTTCTGAACTCCATATGATTATTGAAAAACCTTGAACAAGCATCGACTGATCTGCACTGCGACTTTTCTAATTAATTCTTTTTCTCGTAGATGCGCATTAGCCTTTCTCATGACCTCCCAGCCTAGTTTATATATATATATAGATAAATGTCCCCATGGTCGTGTGCCACCCAAATCGATACTCTTTTTCCCCTATATATTCTCGAATCTAAAATGAACTTTCAATCTTCCTTTATATATTAATTAATTTATACCAGGAATGAAGCAAAATATTTATACATATCAGCATGGGTTTGGTGCCATGAACAGTGAGGTAATGCCACACTACCACAAAGCATGAACTTCCTACAAGATTGTTGGTATGAAACCAAACGAACCTTGATGTGACAATTGAACGTCATGTATGATAGATGGTAAGGAAAGTTAATGAAACGGGGACATTCAATGAAAAATAATACGCTAACATACTATTAATTCCAATATTTCAGTATAGCATACAGATTTTATATTATTTAAAAAAAGTAGAGAAGCAATATCTCACTCATTGCCCTTTATATTCTTTCACGTGGATAATCAATTCAGAGATTCTCTGAACACTTGATCTTTAGATTATGCAATAACAAAATTGAAAACTTTGTATGTCCATGACAAGTCTGGGGTCAGTAGCGTGAGGGACAAGCATGCGGGATTCAACCGCCCACTCCCAAAAAAATAAGCCAAAGAAGATGTCTTATTGAGCCCGTGAGAGAAGGATTCCATGGGATCCACAGCCCACATGACCAGAGACACACCGCAGAGCTAGAGAACCAAACTTTTAGCATACATGACCATGATCAGTAGTTGATAGATATGCCTTAATTTGCGTACATCTCTTGGCACTAGAAGAATTCATGGCTAAGAGTAAGAGGGGCCATGAACTATTATTATTGAATAGAATTCATTAAGCTGCATGCTAGCTTACACACTTAATTATAACATCAAGTGAGAGATTCTGCAAGCAATATTAAAATGGCCAAAATGTGAAGAAGTTTAATTAAATGTGTGAATCATGTCCGGCACCTCTAATGATTCTATTAGAACAATCATGTTCGCGAGCTAACTATTCTCCTTTATCAGCTTATCATCATCATTATCAGCTTGATGCTTACTATGCGCTATTACAGAATGGATTTCTTCTGTCAAATATAGGGTTCTATTGCTTGTGCTGCTTTTCATTTCAACCTATTGTTTCCAGTAATATTTTTATAATTAGAGCCTCATTAATGATATCCTTGGTTTAGTCATTGTTCCTGAACAACATTACTACATTTAAGATTTACATATGGTAACAAGTAAGAACTAAAAGAAGAGTTGGACTAAAAAAAAAATTATCAACTTACAAGAGATTAATAGTGTATATGCATAGATTTGTTTTATTTGTTAGAAGGGTATCTACAAGATGATTTCAAGCTTAAAGTATCCAAAATTCTAATGAAAGCCATCTGAATTGGTTTAAAATAATAATAATAATAATAATAATAATAATAATAATAATAATAATAATAATAATAATAATAATTGTTATCTGAGCAAAACAATATTACTACATTTGTCATAAAGAGTACCCAAAGTTCTAACTAAAACTATCTCAGGAAGATCTACTGTTCTCCATTTTTTTCGGCGTAGTGAATGTCATTGAGTCAAATAGATTTAGTACAAAGAGAGTTGGACTGAAAAATATTATACATGATATCATGCTAAGATATCAGAATGCCAAGATTTTTCTTACATTTGTCACAGGGCCTCTACAAGTATGGAGTTTAAAAGGCATTGAATATACTAATTAAATCCATCTCAGGACAATCTAGTGTGTTCAGTTTTTTTCCCCAAAGAAGTTATGTGGGTTCTTCTTGTTTCCTTCTTGATTTGGTTCCTGAAACTCATGTACATCTGGCTTTTCATGGTTGCTTTTACTGAAATGAAAGAAGCTAAGGAAGAAACTCTTCAGTCTCATGGCTCTAATAAATTAATACTTATAGTTATATATTTATTTGGTTCATCTGGTGATTGGAAAAGGAACAACAATACAATTTATAATAATGAAATTCATGCTGAAATGTTTTAGGCCTTTGACCTACCACTTATTTGTATTTTTAGTTGAATTGACAATTTGTTGTCAGACGTCTTTTTCTAATGGACTTTCGTATTCTGCAGATCCTTTTATGTTGGTGATGCTGCTAGGAGACCCAATGACCACAATGATGCTGACATTAAATTTGATCAAGTTTGATGCATTCTCTTGCATTTCTTTGTTATGCATTGCTCTTTCTAAAGCTATAATTTCAGCTACTTCAAACATAGCTCTTCATAGCCGCAGAACTATAATTTTATTGTATGTCTCTTAGTTGCTTGCTGATCATGCATGTTTTTAAAAAACACCCATCCAATCTTTGGTGTTATGCAGGCGTATTGCCTACTTATGACAAGGGAATAAATGATAGATACTTATGACAAGGAAATATATGCTACCCCAGGATCTCAGCCAGAGATGTCATTTTCTTTGTGCTCTCTAGTTGATGGCAATCATGCTTAAATTGTTGTATTGTGAGAGTTTCAGGGTTTGATTGAAAATTTGTCAAACTTTATTAGATACCAAGATCAGCTTGAATTTTCACCCGTCTTGAACCTTCCTATGTGACCTTTGCAAACTCTACTCTTTTTCACTTCCCACTGCGAAATATAGCAAAGATATTATATGGGACATCCAAACTTTTTGTATAAGATGCATGTAACACAATTTGCAAGTGAACTCTATCGTTCCCATTCTACTTCACCTAAAACCTTGTCCATGAGTAGTGCCTTGGCCACGTCATCACCCGGACTTAATAAGTCTATGTCTAGAAATATTGATGCCTTTCGTCATTAAGATTTATTAAAGTAAATGTTGGTTTCATTGTACATTATATACATATAGAAAATAAATAAATAAATAAATAGACACATATAATAATAAATATTTTATTATTTAATTTTATAACATAGTACATTCCTTTGATTTCTTGTCACATTATTATTTTATTATTTAGTTTTATAACATATACATGATATATATATATATATATATCATGTATATGTATGACAACTAAGAGAGAGCTCTCACAGTCATGGTAATTAATTACCACTCATCTATTTCCAAGATATTAATGTGTGCTTCTTTGTATTTGGGTGGTTAGCATTTGATTGATGTGGCCTGGGAGTGTGTATATATATATATATATATACATATTAATATTGCATGTTTGGGGCTATCATTTTGAATGATTACATCGATGCCATCGAAATTGTTCCCCCTGCCTTGCATGCAAACTACATAACATACCATGTTGTATTTTTCCAGACATTTTTTTTATATATACTTTTGTCAGTCATTTAAGTTTATATTAATGTAGTAGAACAATAGACAACAATCACATGCATAACTATTTATCTGAGTTCAAATTTTACAAGTTCATACATGCAACGTGAGAAACTCCTTTAAAATAAATATATCTAATGAATCTATATTACTCTTTCTAGTTTTTAAGCAATACCATGTTGTATTTTTCCAGACATTTTTTTTCTTGTTTGCATGCTTTGAAAAGTTAGAAATGCCTAACCAAAAAGAATATTTACTCAATGTTTCAGTACTATCAACAAGAATCATCTAAACTGAGGTAGCAAATCACAAACCTGCAAAACTCTAACAGGTAAACGATGCATACACTTTATTTTCTCATATTAATAAATATACGAATTGTGTTTGTGGAATATTTGCAGGGATCTTGTATTGTGAAGCAAGAAGGCATGTTTGGTGGGTCAAGCACTTGAAATCAACTATTTCCTAGCGAGAAACTATTTGGAGGTAAAATGGATAATCTTGTATTGCTACTTTTATAAAATGACATCTAATTAAGTTTAGGAGTTGCAAACAAGATCAAAATGCATGCTCATTAGTCAATTTCATGGCTTTGTCATCTGTAATAAATCATGTAGAATTGGTTAGTGTAATGGGAAGTTTAATTAACATATTCTAAACAAAGGAATCATGTAGACTGTCATCTATGTTTTTTTTGACATTATTAGTAAACTATTTAACAATAAATTTTTCCTATTATAACATTATTTTTATAATAGTTTCTCTAATAAGTATTGGCATGTGGAAATAAAATATATGCAAACACTAATATTATAAATCATTCTTTATTTTAATTTTTTAATTCTCACAAGTAATTTAAATCTATTGTTATTATTTCAGTGTTAATTTTTCAACCTATGGATAAAACGTGGATAAACCTTACATTAAGAGCAAGTGAAGAGTATATAAATGGGGTCACCAATTTCTTAGATTTTGCCTTTGCCAAATTATCCGAAGATGGTAAAATTTGGTGTCCTTGTGTTAAATGTGTGAACACATATAGGGTGTCCAGAAGAGAAGCATTTGATCACATTATTTGTGATGGCTTTCTTAAAGGATATGTTCGATGGATTTTTCATGGGGAAACCACGGAAGTAGCTACTTCTACTGTTATAAGTAATGAAGAAGAAATAGTGTTTGGCAATGATATTCATGAGTTATTGCATGATATGATGGCTGAAGAAGATATGAATGCTGGTGTCCATAATATGCAATCAGAAAGAAAGTCACTGGGGCCAACATTATACTCACAAAATTCATAGTGACAATTTTTATAGCTTGCTTAAAGATGCTGAGGTGGAATTATATCCGGGTTGCAAGAATTTCACAAAATTCTCTTTTACTATCTATTTGTTCCACATTAAATGTTTTAATGGGTGGACCAACAAATCCTTCAATGCATTACTAGAGCTGCTGAAACTTGTTCTACCAGAAGGTAATAGATTGCCAAGGTCATATCAAGAAATGAAAAAGATGATTTCTGCATTAAGTTTGGGTTATGAAAAAATTCATGCTTGTCCCAATGATTGCATACTATTTTGGAAGGAGAATGCAAATGAAGACAAATGCACAAAATGTGGAGCTTCAAGATGGAAAGAGAGCTTGAATGATGGAAAAATGATTCGAAGATGCTTTTTACAAAAAGAAAAGCTACCAAAAATATTACGATGGTTTCCTCTTATTCCAAGATTGCAAAGGTTATTTATGTCTTCAAAACCGCTTCTCTAATGACTTGCCATGAACATGAACGTACTCAAAGATGGATGCCAAAGACATCCTGCAGATTCTCAAGCTTGGAAAGAATTAGATTCTCGATATCCTCATTTCTCCTCTGATCCTCATAATGTTCGGTTGGGATTAGCTTCTGATGGTTTCAATCCATTCAAAACTATGACTATTGTTCACAGTGATTGGCCTGTTATCTTGATACCTTATAATTTACCTTATGCATGTATGAAGCAACAAACTTTTATTCTTTTCCTCGCTTATTTCTCGGTCTAAAAGGACTGAAACAATATAGATGTATACTGTCACATTGAAGAATCTGCAAGCGCTTTGGGGAAGTTGTATAGAGACTTTTGATGCCACAAATCAAATTTTCGCTACATATAAAGCAGCTTTATTTGGACAAATCAAACGACTTTCCCAGATATGCCAATTTGTCTCGATGCAGCATTTGGCGAGAGTGCGTGCATGTCCCCTGCTGTGGATAAGATGCCAATTCTAGTGGTTACATAGTAGAAAGCATTGTTACATGAGCCATCATAGATGCGTTGGAAAACTCTAAACATAGGTTTTGTGAATGATAAACTTTCTTTTGATGGGACACAAGAATTTAGAAATGCTCCATTACCACTGATCCGGGTATTGAAGTGTTAGACAAGTGGAAGATATAGAATGGTAGCAAAGATGGACCTTGAAAAGAAGAGCATCAGCATTGCCTTATTGGAAACATCTTCTATTGCGATCATAATCTTGATGTCATGCACATAGAAAAATGTATGTGATAACATCTTGTCACATTGATTGACAAGATGAAATCAAAGGACACTTATAAGTCCGACTTTGATCTCTGTTGAAATGGGTCTCTGTGGAGCATTCTTCATCCCAAAAACTCATCGCCGACACTAATATTCATCACTATTTACCACAAGCCTCATATCGATGAGTTTGAAAGAAAAATACTTTTGAAGATTCTCAAGGAAATGAGAACCTGCGATGAATATTCTTCTAATATCTCACGTTGTGTGCAACTCTAAACAACGGAAGCTCATAGGACTCGAAAAAGCTATGATTGTCAATTTATTAACGCAAGAATTTCTCCCACAGCAATACGATGTTCTTTACCCGAAAAAGTGTGCTCGCAGCCCTAATCGACTGTCCAATTTTTAAAGACCTTTGCTCTAAGGTTCTTCAAGAAAGCGACTTTGATTTGTTTGAGTATCGAGTCGCTTTCAACATTATGTGAAAATGGATTTCTCCGGCCTCTTTTACCATAATGGTACATTTGGTGATCTCATTTTAGCAAATGAAGCAAGACTTGGCGTCTGTCCATATCTATCGGGGATGTATCCTGTTGAGAGGTATATGCTGCATTCTAAATATTTATTTTTAAATACCTAAATTTTCAATTTTATATTTAATACATATATTTATATTTTGATTTTTATATTTGAATAGGTTTCTTTCACGCTTAAGACGTATGTGCGTATTAGAGCTAGTCCGTGAGGGTTCGAATTGCGTATAGGCTATTTAGCTAATGAATGTTTAACTTTGCTTCATGATATTTAGTGGGACCGAAAACTAGCTTCAATCAATCAACTAGAAATGAAGAAGATCAAAATGTTGCCAATGATGAGGAAATATCTATTTTTGCAATTGTTGGAAGACCATTGGGAAGGAAAAAAAATAAAGGCTTTAGTAGTAACAAGCGTAAGAGGGTCTCATATCGACTACACTTTGACAACCAAAACTTTGGTGCAAGCACATCGTTATGTGTTGTTCAATTTTGATGGAGTTGCTCCATTTTTAAAGTAAGATTAATTCATCATATAAATTTTTATGTGTGCTAAATTATATTAATCGAAATTCTTTTTATTTGGTATATTTAATTTTTGTATTTAGGAAGCATGAGCAATTTATTAAGAGGCGAACGCCTCCCCACGCCTTTTCGCCTTTATGAGATACAAAAGTTACAAAGTGAAACATTTCCCATGATTGGTTTCATGATTATGAAGTGTGCACTTCACAAGTCTGATTACTTATAATACTTTTTAAGTTATAGCATTATTTTTAATTAATTATGTATGATATTACATAGGTTGCACAATTGGAGCAACAAGGAAATGCAAACATCACCGATGAACTTAGACTACTTTGCTCGTGGTCCAAATGGATACAAAGGAGATATAATCGGATACATTGTTAATGGTTTTAGATTTCACACCAAAGCTCGTCGGGAAAGATGGTTGACAAAAACCCAAAAATAGTGGGGTTGTTGTAACATCTAAGATGATGAGTTATGCAAGTTCAAGGGATGCACGACCTATTGAAGGAGAAATTAACTATTGTGAAATTATTTTGTGTTAAAACCCTTGTATTGGTGAGAAATTCTTGGATTGGTGGGAGATGTTTCCGGATTTTATCAGTAGCATCACCGTAGCAA
>NW_024087582.1:0-28227 GCF_009730915.1 Dioscorea cayenensis subsp. rotundata | reverse complement strand
AAGGTGTAAAGAGAATTGAAAGAGATTGAGTTTTGATGCATAGCGTGATCTTTTGGTGCACTATGTATAATAGAGACCAGAATATTATCTGAAATAGAGATGGTCCTCTACGGTTTACGCATTAATTTGTGGTCCTAATAATTAAGCCACTTTACCCATATTTCAGAGTCTGGGACGTTTTCTACCATTATAAAATAATTATAACATATTCTCTTTATATATATATATATATATATATAAATATAGATAAAACGCAAATGAGTGCAATTCTTAACTTTTAAGTAGAGAGAGAGAGCGAATATCAATATTATAAAAGCTGCTCCTTATATAGCATGATTAGAATTAAAATGCAATATTAGTAATACTATAACAAAAGAAATGTGTGTGGCCGATTCTCTGAAACTTCAATATTAATTCACAATATAACGTATATTTGTCAAGATATATATATATATATATGATATGAGTACAAGTCAGCGACGACTATTAAATTCCCTATCCGCTGGACCGTCGACCACGTAGAACTAGTTCCATTTAAATATTAAAATTTACTTTTATTTTATTAATCTATAAATAATTACTATAACATATTCTTTATATATATATATTTATTTATTTAAAAATATAAGCTAGGCCAGCATGATCGTCAACCCTTAACCTTTTGGTAGAGAGAAATGAATATTAACTTTCTTACTATAAAGAAACACTCCATACATAGTTGAGATCAAAATACACAATATTAAAAATAATACAACAAAAAGAAAGGTGTGCATGGCATTTCTCTCAGAGTTTCAATACTAACCCACAGATAGCATATGTGTGTGCCTGCGAGTGCTTGCAGTGGCGGTTCAAGATTCTTGTCTATGGGCCACAGAGACCAGAGGTGGCGTGCTATGTATAGATAAGAAATAACCTGATAGTCCCCACCACTTATTTATTTTATTCTAACGTTACGTTGTGTGTGTACATGGATACCTATATGTTTCAGATTTACTTTATATCAAACCCTACCCACCTCTTTCAGCCTCATTCTATCTTGCATCGTTTAAAAAGTTAGATCGAGGCGTCTCTCATTAATTACTTGTGGTGCTGGAGATGAGGAAGAGGGAAGGAATCTCTCACCATCGAAGGTTTATTTCTACTATTGTATTCATGTAAAGTTCTGATTTATTTTGTTTTACTCTCTTTTATTAGTTTGTGGCATGTAGTACTTAGATTAGAGTAGGGTTTGGTGGAGAATTTTATTTGATTTAATTTTGAGGATAAGATTCGCAAATTTCATGTATGTAAGCATGTGAAATCCCTCTTTGATTTTGGAGAGATCTAGAGGCCGATTTTTAAAGGAGATTAAAATCACGGAATTTATAGATGTCAATGCTAGCAGATTTCTTGTAAAATTTCATGAGTTTTACATAAGTCTAACATAAATTATAAAAACGAACACAAAAGCGACGATTGGCGTGAGTCGATATTTACGTACAGCATAGCCGAATTTATTAATCTATTTTGTGATTTGATAGAGTCGCAGTTTAGAGTTTAGGCTTGCTCTACAAAAAGTTGTAAAGATGAGTTGTGACCTATGGCTCTAGTGGGCCACTAAATTTTACCGACTGTAATTTGTGAGATATGTCATTGATTTTTGTAGGTGTATCTCGGCCGCGTTTTACATGCCGGAAGCGTAATGGTGAGCGAGAGAATTTGAAGATCTTGAGTTGAATCAGGACTGCTTAGTTTAACCAAGAATGTTGTTTAATTTTAAGTTAATTGCATGTGCTAACCTAAAATTTAATCTTATTTAAAGTTATATATTGTGAGATATATTAGAAAGGAGCATGTACTGAAATTGTTGGTTGCATGTGTATGGGTGTCAGAGTTTGTGATGCTGTTTTTAGTGCTTAATCCATGATCATTGCTGTCGATTATGGTTAATCATTGTGTTAATAGCCAGATGTACCAGCCTTGCCCATATTTGAGTTTGTATTGTTGAGTGGGCCCAACGTTTGTATAGTCAGTGAAAACATTTGACACGCCACACCTACGAGTTTCATTTAAGAAGCTATATGGACACAGATTTTCAGAAATTATTTGCTAAAATATAGGATCTTTTACTTACGCATGACGTTGGTGTTTGGGTTATGATTTGAGTATCGTTGGTGTTAATCAGGGTTTAACTTCTTGTTTGAATAAACAGAGTTTTATGTAGGGAAAGAAAATCTTCGGTACCCTTTGATTTAGATGAGCCAGAATATTTATGGAAAAGAAAATGAGGGTTTTGGTCCGATAAGCGCATTTGGTTAAGGAAGGAGGAGAAAAGAGCGTCTAATAAATTTTTAATAAATAATAATAATAATATTTCTTATTATTATCATTATTATAATTATAAATAATTTATTTTTGATTTTTGAGTATATTTTAATTTTTGAGGCTGCATCTACGTCCGGAGTCGTTTTGTATATATATGAGAATATATGTATAAATTATTTAAAGAAATGAATTCCCTCTTGAGCAGAGATCACTCAGTAGTCACTATTTTAAGCTTATTTTAATTATAAGTAATGATAAGTCGTTGAATTCGGTAATTATTAGTTTCTTTTCTCCACTAAAGTTTTAATTTGATTTATACTTTGGAGGTCCAAGTTGGGTATAGTAAGGTATTTTATTGAGATAAATTCATCTACGGATAAGATTGAGGAGATAAAAACACGCCATAAACAAACAAATAAATAAATGAAAGTAAGTAAAAATACATAGATTTTGCGATGGGTGTCATGATGAATCACTTGATTAAAATAAAATTAAGTTAGTGGAATAAAAGCCACGGAAGCGGGCATTTGATATAATTAATTTTATAAAATTCAAATATAAATATTTTTAAATATTTTAATGAGAGGTTAACCTCTCGGCCTAAAGAATCGGGTTCTTAGGAAAAGCGGGGTTTTGGAGGGTTTTAGAGTCTCTCTCTGATACAACCCTTCGTTTCGGCATAAATGGTAAAAATGCTCCTGTCAAAACGCAAATGAACACTACGGCCATCAAAATCGCCGTTTCTGCAGTTTAACAACACAGTCCCCAATCGAGCGTGGCATTTGGTTTCTACGATTACTTAAAGTCCCGAGTTATTAGATAGTTTATTTTGAATTTATGATTGTTACATATTCCTACTGAGTTGCTTGAAACTTATATATATATTTTGTGTACGATTAATAATATTTTTAAAAGTATCAATTTTAGGGTTTTGGATTCAAATAATTTATGTTGTTTAATATGAGTAAAAATGGTATCCACAGCATGACTTCCAGATATTTTACTTGTCGAAATTACTGTATTTTGCTCGATTCAGAACTTAAGAATTTTGTTGTTTTGTAAATATGAAGTATTTTAGCCTTCTGACAGTAGTCCTGATTAAGCTATCGTTAAGCACATATCCTTTGACGGGTTTAATGCTATGATGTCGGCAGCCTTGTATACTGCTATTACAGCCCCATAGTTTACTCATGCGTTCCGTCGAGTGAAGAATAGCAATGCCTCGATATTACTGCATGCAAGTCGCAGAAGGTAGTAAACCGATGAAAATTTCTGATATTACGGTTCGGGTCAAGGAATAAGCAGCAATCTTTGTGTTTTGTTTTGTGCAATAGTTATTTATGGGATATATATGTTTGACTATCGATTTATGTGTTATAGCTTGATTTGAATTTGATTACCAATGGAAAGCCTGTTTGCGTATACTGCTGTTTGAGTTTTGAAATTTTTGAAATTTTATGGTTGATTATTTTTAGGTGGATCTTATGTGCTTTGGGTTGTACGTAAAAGCTCATACAGTACATTATTAATGGTCAGAATCAGGGTATAATAGCTTAGCAAGGTGGGCAAGTAAGCATGCCTATCCAGGGCGTCACGTCTGCATAATGTCATAACTGTTAACTATGTAAGGGTAAGTATTTAGTAAATGTAAATTTCCGATTATGACTTTACCATGTACCAGGGCCTTTGGTTTGTCGAGGTTTGAGGAGCATGACCATAATCATTGTAAAATCCTTTGTGCATTTCCCTCACAGCCAACAACTAATGGCTTAACTATAAGTTGTCTTTAGATCAAGGAAAACACGTAAACTTTAATTTACATATACATTATAGATATTTTATACATGATATATAATTTTATATACATTACACACATTACACATTCATATATCTTCGGTTTTATATACATTATACATACCACACATACCTACATCATATATCTTAAACTTGTTAAATTTTAGCTTATTATAGCAATGAAGAAGCACCATTTACGGCTTTAAGTATCAGATGACACTGGTCATACCTCTTTGTATGTGTCATCTCTGGCATCAAGTTGGAATAAGCATTATTTAGTGACCAAAGAACACTCTTTGCAAATCATCCACACATGTTTTTCTTTGTTTTTCTCAACAAAAACCAAGAGATAGCTATATACTTTTGTGGAATTCCCTTTTCCTTTCATTTTTAGTGTGTCATATAATAAATATATAATATCCAAGGAGATGTATAATCCAAGATAGCTGCTGGCCAGAGGCAACATGTAGAGGAATTAAGGGTCTGTATCTATTTGTAAGCTAGGGACAAAGGCTAAAGTTAAACTTAACAAGGAATCAATAGGAAAGCCATTTATTCTCGTTCCCTCACTCAGAATAAAGATAGAAAAAGGTTAGAAAAGAAGTGCAAAGGTTGTTTTAGCCAGAGCAAAAGCTGCCATTTCCCTAATTCCAACCACGAGCTTCATCTCCATATATAACTCAAACAAACAACAGCTTGGTGATGACTGTACATACCTTCCAGCTTAAATCCATTCATCAAACACACCCAAAGATAAACTCTAGTGAAAAAAAGATCCTTCACTCAATTGGTCACTCTTTCAATTCTCTACACTTAATATATATATATATAGGTAAGTGAATTAAGAAATCAATAACCTATCAAAAGGAGAATGCTCGTGACTCCTCCATGAAAATTCTCTTCTTTGTGATTCTCTTCACTAATTCTATCTTCCAAAGAAGTCTGTGCTAGACATGGGAGTGGCCAAGAAGGTTGGCTTCCCTTTTCACCTGCCATGATCCACCCACAACATGCTTCAAATTTCAAATTGATTAGATACTAACTTTTATTGTTGTTGTCGCTTTCCTTTTACTTTGATACTCGAGTATCTGTTTCTTGGGACTCCGAGCGGAACGACCAAGGCAAGCGAGGATGAGAAGGCAAAGGCGATGGGGCCCGGCATGGCGCGAGGCCGGCAAAGATATAGCACCGGAGGGAGTATGACGGGTTTTGGCTGTTGATGAAATTTGAGCCATTTGGTACTCATTGATGGCCCTTGTGATATTTCTTCTTGTGGATCAATGCTATTAAGTCCTTATTTCTTGTTTCTTTTGTGGTTGGAAAGATGAGGGATATATATGAGTTTTTGTGTTTGGTTGTATTTACTTAGTGTGAATGAAGAGGATTACTTTGTATTTGAAGTTTTTGGTGGTAAAACAGGAAACAGTGGTGATTGAATGGGAAACAGAGTGGATGTGTTTTATCTGGAATAGGAAGTAGAACTACTTTCAGTAGATGCCCAGTTTGCTTTCGTTGTTTCTTCTTTTTCTTTTCTTTTCAATTTTTTGGGCCTAATAATTTTTTCTTTGCTGGTTTGTTGAAGTTTATATATTCATTGGATGTTGGGGACTTTCGGTGGATGATGTTATTGTAGACTTGTCCATAATTGGGCCCTCTAAGCTGAACCTCTAACTCCTTATGAGAAGAAATTATGTTATATTTATTAGGTTATTTTATTTTCATTATATATATATATATAACACTTTTTTTTATTAAAAGAAACATATCACTTTTAATTAATCATTTATTACTTTTTAAAATAAAAGCCTTAAATTAAATTCTTGGCCATAATATCCTCTTAGAATCATATGTTTTTATGTTTTAAAACTAATTTATACATCTATTAAAACAAAAAATTCTTTCGTTTACTTTGAAGTGGTCTAAAATTGAAATTGTTCGAAATAACTTCATAAATGATTGAAAGTATATCATTTATATTAATTCAATTATTTATTTAGAAAGAAAAATTAAAAAGAGTCTTTGAGTAAGCAGAAATGAGCTTTTATAGCCATTTCTTTCATTTTGATAAAAATTATACATGAGTTTATTTAAATAATATTAATTTATATTAGGTCTTTTGCTCATAATAATAATAATAATAATTATTATTCCTTATTATTTAAATTGTGTTATGACGGATAGACAATAATAATGATGAGAGCTTAGGTGGGGGAGAGGAAGGTGGTAGAGTCAATATTAGAGACATCATCCACTTTATTTTTCTATTTTGTTTTATTTTTCTCTCATTTTATGGCTATTAAAGCATAATTTAATTTCTACCGGCAAATTTTAACGGTACCTTCTGTATGTCTCCTTGGACTAGTACCTCTTTTCCTTATGGTCCCTTGCTTGATGTGTACAAAAAGGTATATCTCTAAACCTTCACATATATATATTGCGTGGATAAATCACCGCTTCATTGAAAAAAAACAGCCATATAAAAAAACCTACTGATTAATACACATATTTGGAGAAATATGATCTAAAACCAGTATATATATAAATATTAAATGGAAAGTGAATTAATTTAGAGGGCATGGGGGAGAAGCATGGTATCGATTGATGTCATATAAGATACGATGTGGTTTGATTACATGATGTACTAATGCAT
Source organism: Dioscorea cayenensis subsp. rotundata (assembly GCF_009730915.1). Classification (NCBI taxonomy): domain Eukaryota; kingdom Viridiplantae; phylum Streptophyta; class Magnoliopsida; order Dioscoreales; family Dioscoreaceae; genus Dioscorea; species Dioscorea cayenensis. The sequence goes on along the minus strand of NW_024087582.1, from coordinate 21,479 downwards.
CAATTTTTTGGACTAATGTTGGTTTTGTTATGAGCTATACGTCACTTACCTAACAAACTAAAGTTGTAAACAATTCATTGCTTATTGCCATTTTAATAACCCTATAATGACGACTTTTTTTTTGGACTTACGTATATATATACATATTTAAATTTTGATAAATTTAGATAAAATAATATTTTCCTTAGTTGAAGAAAAATAAACTTCTCCTCTTTTATTATTCAATATATATATATGTGTGTGTGTGTGTGTGGTTGTTGTTTTATTATATGAAAATGGAGCAAGCAGTAAAGTTTACCGCGGAGGACGGCAGTCAGGATCAGCTAAGAATCGAGGCCATCCATATAAAAATCAGACGGTTGGTATCAATCTCGGAAAAGACGTTGGGATAACCCTGAGCAATGGGAGATGAGCACATGGGTCAAGGTGGGTTTTGGGGCTCGATAACGATGTGCCGAGATTAGTGGGCCAGGCCGTGGCAAAGGCCCCGCGGTCGTTATGGGCCATAGAGACTGGGTCAGGTCATTTGGGCTAAGTGGCAGGGACACCAACGTCATTTCTCCCACCCGTACAACAATACCTTTGATGCTCCGCCTCGCCACAGCACTAAACACTAAATTATATATATATAAATGATTAGTATGGTAAAAAATTAATTATTAAATAATATAAATAAATGAATTGTTTTATTTAAAATTCTGAAATAATATAAATTTAATTTCAATTGATTATCTCAGGGACATCTGGACAACCAAACAGTAAAACATGACTACAACAAGTGATGAAAGAAAAGTACAACTTTTATACATGCTTGAAATTTATTAAATAATAATAATAATAAATAAATAAAATAGATCAAATAGATTTATATTAAAATAATATTTATATATATTATATAATTGCTGAAAATTTTATATAAAAAATAAAAATGGAAGTGGATGTAAATGGCGCACTTTTCGCGACATGATGTTCTGGAGCCATCACCATTCATGGTTTGATATTGAAAAGACAAAGCCTTTTTAGATTTTTTTAAAATGGAATTGGGAAAAAACGGAAAAGAAAATGATGAATTATATTATTTCTTCAATGATTATATGTGCTAAAAAAAATTGTGGCGAGGGTTTTTTTAATTTTTAAAATTAATTAATTATTTTCAATTTGACAATGACCTTGTGACGTTGTAGTTCCATTTGGGAAGAATAATCATAAATTTTGCCCATGAATTAAAGGCATTTCAAAATCTTTCTCTGAAAGTTAAAATGGACAAGACTAATTCCATACTAAGTTTGTAGACTAGCTTGAGGCACCATTCAATTTTCCCTATATTACCAATGTATTATTTATTATTTTTAGTGTAAGATCCAGCATATATTTTATATTGAATATTTTATTTTATAAAATTCGTTTTTATAGAGTAGAATTTTTTAGAAAATGACAATGACTTTGGGCAAGAGACAGTAGTAGGGGCAGTGACTGGCGTGTAACCGTCTCCGGCTGCGTGAGATGTGGATCGGCTAGGGAGCCTTGCATCGACATATAAGACGAGCCCGGCCTTGAGGTCAGGTCTGGGATAGGCCAAGATAGTGCATTGGCGTAGAGTAAGTCCCCAAAATTGTTGAATGATATTCGTTTATTTATTTTTAACATATTATATTACGTCAGCGGAAACATAATATTTATTTTATGTATTATATTAAAAATTTAAAAAATAAAAAGGGTGTCTCTTATTGTTATCATAATTAACTTATACCAATTATTTTCAATTTATATTTAAATCAATTATTAAAAACTTATTAAAGAAAATGTATCAATTATAGAGCATCAATTTATTTTAATAATTCAGTAAGGATATTAACTGTGTGCCAAGTTTTGTTAAAAATTGGATTTTTACCTAATCTATAAAAATTGGAGTGACAGATTGATGGTAAGTTTGGCACCTTTTTAAAAGTAAAATAATAAGTAGATGTAATATTTCACTTTAATTTGTCTTACAAATTAAAGTGATACCAAAAATCTTTCCCATTAAAAGTGTTTTAAAAATTAAGATTTAAGACCAAATTATTTGTAAAAGTAATTCTTGATGAACCAAATTCTATTTGCTTATGTTCTTTACATTAGATTGTCTTCCTATGGCTATTATATATATTTACAACAAAAAGATAGATAATTAACTTATCTTCACATACATTGAATCATGCTAATAAAACACAAAAATTCTAGATAAATTACAATTTTATTGAGCAAAGTAATATTAGTTACATACCATCTGTTAATTACATTGGATGACAATGGAAGAGAAATAAGATGTGTCAATAAATAAAAATAAAATAAAATAAAAATAAAAATAATTATTGTTGTTAATTAATTTTTAATAATTACTTTGATTTGACTTAGTGACGTAGATTTATTTTCAAAGCGTCATAATTTTGGCAGGTTTGACACCTTTGAAAGTAGGCAAAGAAAAGAGGTAATAATTCATCGCAGTTTTGCCGACGAATTAAAGCTATTTCAAAAGTCTTTCTCTGATTAAAGTGGATAAAGTTAATTCCATGCTAAGCGTGTAGACTAGATTGGAAGCGTGATAATTAGATGCTATAACTAGTGGTGGTGCCAAACCACACTCTTTATCCTATATTTACCAGTGAGTTATATATAGATATATTTTGTGGACCCATATAAAACCAACAATTATATGATTTATTAGTATAAAGTCCTAACTAGTAGAGTGTTTATTTTAGAGAATATCCGAGATCGAACTCAGTGTTCGTGATAAAAGTATATATCTCTTGTTGAGAACATTGGCGTTTATCGTATACTACGATGTCTCTTAAATTAGAAGAAACACCTTCCCTATTTGTAAAAAAATCAACATATCTTTATATTAACGGTTTTTTATTTAATGTTAATATTTTAATATTGTTGAATTATACATTCATTTTCGATTAGGTTAAGCTAATAATATATATTCTTATCTATTATACTAAATAAAAAATAGAAAAAAAAATGATAGAAAATTGTCTACGGTTATTTATGGTTATTTTCAATTTATATTCAATTGTTAGAAACTTATTTGGAATATATCAATTAGAAACATAAGTATGTTTAATAATTTAGTAAGTATATTAATTACGCTAAAGTTGTTATTAAAAAAAGGATTTTATCTTTGCTAATGGATAAAATTGGGAGTGACATGGATTTATGGTAAGTTTACGACACCTTTTAGCAGGTGAAAACATAAATGTAGATATAATATTTCAACGTGAGAATTTCTCTTACAAATTAAGTGTATTTCAAAGTGGATTCCACCAAATTAGTTGTGATGTTATAACTAGTAAACCAAATTCTATGTCACTATATTCTTTTTATACGTGGTTTTCTAATATTATTATATTCACAATAAAAGGATAGAAATTATCTTAACGTGCATTTAGATCATACTAATAAAACACTTAAAATTCGCGGACCATTGTTTAAACAAAATCAACCTTTTTTTTTTTTTAATAAAAGTGGATTGGTCACAATTTATCCAAGTAAGAAAAACAAGAACAGTTACATACTATATATCAATTACATATTGGATAAAAACTAGAGGAATAAAAATAAAGAAATAAAAAATAAAAAAAAATTAAATATCAATGTTCCAATGAGAATGTCTTTAATTGTTGATTGCTTTAGTATAATTGAATTTGGCTGTGCCAATTATGTTAACACCATCAACGCATGGAAGAACGAGGATGTATTTCTCCTACTTTGTCATGACTGGTAGTAGGTGAAGAGAGTTAGTGGGGAATATTTTATTATTACATGGGTCACCTCACACATCGTGTAATAGCAGATCAAAATAGTCCTGTGTGTTTGTTGGTGAAAGAAATTACATAAAACCTGCGCCAGCGTTTGTTAAGACCATGAAGTGAGTTAGTAAGTTAAGAGAGAGAGAAGAAGGGTGAGAAGTGTGAAAAAATAGTTTGAGATTAAGTCAATTCTCCGATAAGGATCTGGTTTTCTAATTGTATTAGAAAGAGTTTGTAGCTAAGAAATTTTTCCTTAGTGATTTCTATCCTTACCATGGTTTACTTACACACAATTATTTAGGGGTTTTTAAATAATATCTTGTGTACTATTTTTCGCATTATTAACTATTTATTTTTCTTTGCGAATACTTGCTAATATCCGATCTACATTTTACAACACTAATGACTCCTAGAAACAATCAGGGTAAGTAGTTATTTATCCTAGTAGCAAAAGGAAGAGATATCAACTCTTTTAGTCAAGTCAGGTTTGTGCCTCATTCACCAAGTTTGATGGCTGAGTCAAAGATTAAGATTATGTGATTGTCGTAATGGAGTACACCTTTCAACTTGGGTTTAATTTTTGTGCATTTAGAGCTACTAATATATACAATTATTAAAATCGAGGTGGGGAGAAAACAATAATTATAAATATTCCTTCAACTAAATTTAAAAACATATGTATATATATATAGCTCGGACTACAAAATCACACTGAGAAGGTGGCCATCAGTCGAGTTAATAATAAATAAAAGGTTAAATATTTATTTAATTATTCACAAGTGAATTGAGGTTTACTTAAGTTGATAAATCACACAAGTACGATTGCACTAGCAACAACTTGATGATATAATAATAAAAATAATTATCATTAACAAGTAATTTATTATTTTATCATACTAAACCCTCTACTTAAATAACATAGCGAGACAATTCTCTCCTTTGTGGACCATTTGGATTACCCATCGCCCTTTCGACTGCAGATCTCACCCAGGACCTCACGTCAAATGCAATCTGTGGAATATCGGCAGAAAGAAATATTCACGTATTTCAATTGGCTGCATCTTACATCTCAATATTATTTATAAAGCTGGCAACATGCTTCTTTCACCAGTTTATGACGGTGATGCGTGAGACCAACAAAGCCTCAATGAGCTTGGCGGTGGTGACTCTCCTCGGCTTTTGGCGCTCAAAATTCCTCTTGGCCGATAAACCGCGACCTTTGCTCAAACGCCGTTTACTTCTACTACTTACTCTAATATGGGGCTGGATGTGAGGCCAGGCGTCTTCATGATTAGACTTCCCTCTACTTCTGCCTCTTTGCTTTCTCCTGCGCCACTTTTTCCCTCGCTTGGTGGGAGAGTTTAGCACTTTGTAATTTTGTTCACAGCTTTTAATAAATCGTTGGTTTATCGCTTTTATTCAAAAAAAAAAATAACGTAGCATCATCATGGTTCATAGTAACAATTATCATTTGATTTTATTTTTTATTTTTTATGATGGGTGGATTCCCTAATTAGATCTTTGGATTAGAGAGGAACAAGTAGCTAAGAAGCTTTAGTAATTAGTTTAATCACTAATTAATGAGGTTTTTGAAAGGTTAGGAACAAATATTGCTTGAACGGAATCTCTGGTGACAAAACATTTACATTGGACAGTTGCCACCACATCTCTCTTCAGTGTATGGTGTCCATTATAGAACTATAATATTTTGAAAATAGTATTTTATGTTTCATTCTTATATTTCCATTTTGGAATCAATTGGGTATAAAAGGGGTTTCCTTTCTAAGTCATTCTCTATATTAAAAAGTATCATTATTTATTATTTTTGCTAAAAGCATATAGCACTGAATTCTATGGATTAGGTTTTGTTTAGGTTTGAAGTGGATTAGAGAGCATCTGAGTTATTGTTGATCTTCTACATCTTAGCACTGGGATTAATTTTACCGTGGAGTTGGCTAACTTTAAATCAAGTCGCCTAGTTAGGTTGTTGTCATCAAATCATTATCTACTTGTTCTTGACTCTATTTTACAAACTAAAGAGATGACAATGTGTATATATATTCAAATAAAATCTTAATCAATATGGAGTATGTTATTTAAACATATAACAAAATGCATTTATTTGTTTATTTCATTTAATTTTCAATCCGTGGTAGTTTATTGTCTAAGAAATATTGTTAAAATCTATTTTTTTCAAAATTTTTAATGATATCTTACTATTAAATGTATATTTATAATTAAAATTTTAATTCATTTTATTAGTCAAAAACAATAATAGAGATGGGGTTCAGATTATACTTGTACTAATTTATACGGAAAGTTTTTAGTAGAAATGGGAAAAAGAGCTTTTGATTAAATGATCAAGTTCCATAAAAAACATTATCCACATTAAAAATTCTTTCAATCAATTTATTATTACTTTTTGACTAGTAATCAAAGGTTAGAGAGTACAAAAACTTTTTTCACAACACTTATATCAACATTTGGTGGCTCAAGTTTTTCCACTAAAATTCACACCTAATAAAATAAAATTAGAATTAAAAGTGCCTTTTTGGACAAAAGGTAGTCAATTTTAACATCTTTTCTCAACTTTTTCAACATTCAAATCTTACGAAATGATCTCAGCTATTATTTATTTAATTTCACCAAAAATAAAACTATATTTTTCAACCACATTGTTTCACTTAACAGATAATATATCTTCCACACCAAAAACTTTATTTTTAAAACAAATTTAAATAAAATTTACGAAATAAAAAATTTTATGTCTTTTCAATACTAATGTTTTATGGTGTTCGGCACTAATTAAAATAGATTAAATTGATATTGTTTTATGTTCTTTGGCTACATTACACAAAAGTTTATGAGATATGATTTCTTTAAAAATTTGCTCTGATCAAAAAGAAAAAAAAAAAGAGCAAGAGGTTTTCCCTTGAAGGCTAGAAACCATTTTAATGAAAACTCATATAGAACGACATGAGCTATAGAGAGAAAGAAAACAAAATCTAATATAAAACATAAAAAACATTAATAATATGAATTGGTTTGGTTATACAAAATTTGAAATATAAGCTAGAAAAAAAAACAAAGAAAAAGAGAAAAGGCTTGATTATGAGATGGCTCTATTTATAGTCCATAAGTGAAAGATCCAACCAAACGTTCTTGGGCCCTATCTAGTCTGCTATGAATTGTTCTAGAATATTTATTAGTCAGTGGATTTTTGTTATTTTATTTTTATAAAAATTAAATAAATCACATATATTAGTTTCTTGTAAATTTAATTTATATAATTAAGCCATCCTATAGTTTCCTTATTTTGCAATTATCTCTGAATCCATCTATAATTCTATACTGTTCAAATCTATGTCTAAAACTACATTTAACCTTTTTAAAATTATTTGTACTTTTGAAATTATTGATGAACTAACAGCTGCTCAGTTTCTGAGCATGCCATAAACGTCCTTTGTATCCGTCTATTTTAAACATCATACATTTATTATTATTATTATCCAAAAATTACTCTAACACTCTATTTAATTATCTTATTGAAATTTAATACCGAGAGAAATGTGAAGATATAAAATTAAGCATATAATTTTGGAAAGGATAACTAATATTAAATTATGTGAGATAATCAACTTTCTCTAATGGTATCTGCGCATTGATTTATGAGGAGCAGTGAAATTAGCAGATAGTATGTACAAGAAGAAATTACTTAAAATTTAGAATTGTTTGGTATTTTGAAAAATTCGCAACTTTAGTGAGCTTTGTTTTTGGCTGAACCGGTACATCGCTTAGGGGAGGAGCCGAAAGGGAGAAGGGTGCTCATCGCGCATTTACTCACGCCTAAGCGACCCGAGGATAAAAACGACGGAACCTCACCGGGCACCCGGATTTTCGCACCAAACTCCTTCTGGCACTTGGTCGGACGGCGGTGTTCACCGGGTCTCGATTTTAAGGCCTTTTGGAATTCTTTCGAGCCCCTTTAAAATGTCAAAACATTTTTAACTAGCGAGTGGACTTAACAAATCCTCTTTGGGAAAACTCAGCCAAGAGGAGATGCATTGCTTTTCCAGTCATCGTGTAGGTAAGCTTTGTTATTTTTGCCGTGGAATTTGCATGTATCATCTATTCCTTTCATCGCTGTGTTGTAAGCCCCGCTGACGGTTTGCTTTTGCGCTATTTAGATCGCGTCGCTCTTCCACATCTCGCGGCTGGGATGCTCGAGGGGTCTCATTGCCGATTGGCCGGGTTAGACTTCTCGCCCTTCCCATAGCGCTTTTCTCGTGGCCTTTAGTACCAGCGTCGTGTTCATCGTAATGCGGCACGGTGAATCTGCACCGATCAGATTTTTAACGCTTCTTCTATTGCCTCGCGACCTATTATTTTCCTTTGAAAATTCTGCGATGTCCCGCTGTTCTGTCCAAATTTCTACCGTCCCACAGCAGCAAAAGCTTGACGAGCATACCATCGCCTGTCACGCTATAGTGTTCCTCGTGTCACTGCCAGAGTTTCCGCCGATAGAGCCCGCTGAGCTGCTAGCAGTGCTCAATCAACCCATATGTCAAATTCTTCAGTCAGTTTTGTTGGTCACCGTAGCACGTTGTGGTATTTGTCAGTAATTGTTTCTCTGAGTCACCGCTGTGCGTGGCTGAGTTAGTCTTATTTGCCCTATTTGTTTCGCCGGTCATTGCTCTATCGCTTATGCTCGGTGAACTGACGTGGACTAGTCTGCTACTCGTAATAACGTTTTATGAGCACACAAATTTTTATAATTTTAAAGTATTTTTATAATTCTACAATATTTATTTTGGGAAATGTGCAGCACCTCATATCTAAATCCCTAAACTGCTTGACTGAGAATATGCGAAATGCGCTCTTCCAATGGCTGGCGTCAAAATTATTTGTACATTTAATTTTTCTGCTGCGGAGAATTATGATTATCGTTATCGTAAAGCTCAATGAATATAAAAAAAAGATATAAGTTTTTTTTCAAAATGAAAAATTGAAGGATTGTTTTAATTTCATTTAGAAATAAAATGGAGAGGAAATGATTTTCAAGGTTCTAAGAACTAAAATTAAAATAGAATAAATAGAGGAAAAGACTTTTTGTTTTGTATAGACGATTGGTTTTGTAAACTTTGAAAATTTATGGTGATGAGTTTTTAAACTTTAGTTTTTCTTTTAGTTTTAGAAACTATATTTCAAAATTAACTTGTTGAAATTAAATTAAATTTAATTTTGGCGCTTTTTAATTCACAATCATGTTTTATTTATTATAATATATAGTCTAATTGATAAGAATTTTTATATATAATATAATAAAAAGCAATTAATCAAAATACATGAAAACAAATTTTATTATATTATATATTATATAATTATTATTTAAAGAGTTAAACAGGTATTATGAAAAGACATTAACTTTTCTGCAAAATATTATTGTCAACTACAACCAAGTTGATGGCAGCATTAACTGTCAGCAACTTTACCCCAAAAAAAATCTATTGACAAGCAAAATTCATCTTTCCATTCCATTTATTGCAAGAAGAAGAATTTCTGAGACAAATTTAGTTTGAAAAGCTATTTCACCAAAAAAAACATAAAAGCATGAGACTCTTCACCACTTTTACATCCACCATCACATTCACATTGATTGTGATATGAAACATTGAAACATTTCTATTTTCCCTAAAAATCTCTGTATTTGTGTGTTAGCGCTTTTTTTTTTTCTTTATATATATATACATATCTTTTTCTCCATGTCAACCAACAGTGTGAACTCATGCTCTTTTATTCTTTTTCATGGATTCATGTAAGACTTTGTCTTTGCATGCCTTCTTGTGGTTGTGGTTTGATTCTGTTCATTGACCTTCAAAGGACTAATTATTTGACTTTTCAAAACATCATTTCTCCCTTGTCATTGAAATGTATACATAGTTTTGTGGACTTGGCATGCTAATTTGTTGATGCTTTTGATGCTTGTTGTGATAATTTGATTGATTTTTTGTTGATTGATTTTGCTTGCATTGTTACTGAATATTTTTGCTCTTGAGTGTTTTGTCATATCGTGAGCGAATCGCAAAGGTTTTAATAGAGTGGTATGAGGGTGGTCAAGTAGGGGTGAGAACGCAAGAATGCTAGTTTTCATTGATACGATTGAGAGTCAGTAATTTATCTGAAAATCCAAGTAAGGAATATGATAAGATGACATTTATGTCTTTTATTCAAATGAATATTATGTAAATTGAAAAAAATAAATTAATTATTATAAATAAATATTTCAAATTTTTTGTTAATATCATTAGTAATTAATTAACTATAATAAATAACTATATCAAATTGATAATTAATTATATTTTTTTAAAATAATTAATTATTAATTAATTAACTATAATAATTAATTAATTAAAATAAATAAATATTTAACTAGTTATTATTATTTCATTTTAATTATTAAAAATAATTTGTATAAAAATAATACCAACAAAAACCAGAGAGCTTTGAACTGTTATGTGGTCCATGTCTAATTCAGTAACCAGGTGTCATGAGTGATGAGTCTTCTGACACGTTTACACTAGATAAATATTTAAAAAAAAAAAAGGAAAAAAATAAATAATCCAAACATCTCACCACTTCTTTAAAATGCATCTCAAAAAGAATGTTCTTGAAATAATATTGATATTATTACTGGTTTTCTTATTATATATTTAACTTCAATATGAACACATGCCTTTGCACAACAACAACAACAAACAAAAAATATGGTGCTGAGTGCACTTAGCACAAAAGCATTCAAAAGATGAATAAAAAACTCAAAAGTAAAACTAATATATATATATATATATATATATAGACATACTAGTTATGCTAATGTGGAATGCTTCCTTTCCTTCTTGTTCTCCAACCATTTGAGAGATGAAGGATTCCTACTAAGGTACTTGGTTTTCTTTTCTTTTTTTGCTTTCACTTTGATCTTGAGTTTTGTGATGTTTTCTTCTGCTTCTTTTTCATTGTGTTCTGTTTATCATGCTTTGTACTAGCTTAGTTTTTGTATTACTGTCTGTATTTGTTTGTAAAACTGATACCTTTTTCATGTTTATTGATGGAATTGAGAAAATTTGTGTGCCTTTGACATTGTTGTGATTCTTGGATATGGATTGAAATGACAGGAGTAGCTTAGGGATTTACTGTACATTGAAGCTGTGTTTGGAATGGGATCAGATCTGTTTTATTGCTTCTCATTGTTCCTGTTCTCAATACCAATTTCATTTGGTTTGTGTCCTGATGGGCAAGCTTTGCTTGCTCTGTCAAAGAACTTGGTGTTGCCATCCTCCATTAAATCATCTTGGAACTCATCTGATCCTAATCCATGTGATTGGGTTGGAGTTGAGTGTGATTTGCACTTCAATATGGTCTCTTTTAACCTCTCTCAGCAAGGAGTCTCCGGTAAACTGGGGCCGGAGATTGGCTTGCTGAGGCACCTCCAGACTGTTGATCTTAGCAACAATGAAATTGCTGGATCGATACCGTCGGAGTTGGGTAATTGTACTCACCTTGAATATTTGGACTTTTCAAACAACTCCCTCACCGGGGACATACCGAATGTGCTAAACTTCAAGAGACTGTCCTTCCTCTCCCTCTTCACCAATGCACTCAGTGGAACGATCCCGGCTTCCTTGTTTCAGAACGGGCATTTGGAGACAGTTTATCTGAACCAGAACAAACTCACCGGGCCGATCCCCGCCAGCATAGGAAAGTTGTCCAGTCTCAAATACCTTTGGTTATCTGAAAATCAGCTGTCAGGCAATGTACCAGATTCAATCGGGAATTGTACTAAATTAGAGGAGCTATCCCTGTTCGACAATCAGCTCACCGGAGCTATTCCTGAGACCTTGAATAACATAAAAGGGCTCAGTTATGTCGATGCTAATACTAATGATTTTCAGGGAAGGATTCCTCTCAGTTCAAGCAGTTGCGGGCAGCTGCAAATGTTCATTTTGTCGTTCAATCGTTTCAAAGGTGAGATCCCGGCATGGCTGGGAAATTGCAGTAATTTGACAGTATTTGCTGTTGTAAGCAATCAGTTGTCTGGCCTGATACCGCCTTCCATCAGTTTGCTAGAAAACCTTGAGATACTATATCTCTCTCAGAACTCTCTGTCAGGGCCGATTCCTCGGGTATAGGGAATTGTCGATCACTGTATGATTTTTCAGGCATATGAGAACCAGCTTGAAGGCATTATTCCAAGAGAATTGGGTCAGCTGTCTCAATCTCAAAAACTCTCCGCCTGTTTACAAAACTACTTCACCGGTGAGTTTCCGGTTGAGATTTGGAGGATCAAGAGCCTCAAGAGGTTCTTGTTTACAACAACTCTCTCTCTGGGCTTTTTGTCTCCAGTGATGACTGAACTTAGAAACCTTAAGAATGTCACTCTTTTTCAATAACCGGTTTAGTGGTGTCATACCTCAAGGGGTTGGGGATCAACAGTAGTTTAGTTCAAATTGACTTCACTAATAATAATTTTGTTGGAGGCATCCCACCAAATCTCTGTCATGGGAAACAATTGGAGGTTTTGAACTTGGGTTATAATTTACTCGAAGGTAATGTGCCTGCCGATGTCGGGAACTGTTCAAGTCTGAGGAGGCTGATTCTTAGGAATAACAAGCTCAGTGGTTCTCTACCTGATTTTGCTGAGGATTCAAGCCTGTTGTACATGGATTTGAGGGAGAATAATTTGAATGGGCCATTACCTCCTAGTGTGGGTAATTGTGTGAATGTCACTATGATAAACTTATCAAGCAACAAGATCAAAGGCTCGGTTCCTCAAGAAATTGGAAAGCTAGTTAATTTGCATGTTTTAGATTTATCGAGTAACAGATTATATGGTCAGTTGCCTTCACAAATTTCTCAATGCAGTAAGTTAGATATACTGAATTTGAGCTTTTAATTCTTTTCAATGGAACAGTTCCATTGAGCCTGAAAAACTTGTTGCTTCTGTCTCAACTGATGCTACAAGGCAATCAATTCAGTGGCGGGATCCCAGATTTCTTGTCAGGATTTGAGATGTTGCTCGAATTGCAGCTTGGTGCTAATAACTTCAAGCGCATGATTCCTTCATCATTGGGCAGAGTAAGCAGTCTTCAAATAGCTTTAAACCTTAGCAGTAACGGACTAACTGGCCAGATTCCTTCGGAGTTTGCAAATCTGAATAGACTACAGACCCTTGATGTCTCTAACAATAATCTGACCGGAGAACTAACTTCATTGCGTGATCTTAGTTCATTGCTCCAGGTGAATGTTTCATATAATCAGTTCACTGGTTCTTTGCCGAAAAATTTGTTAAACTTGTTGGTTTCCTTTCCAAGCTCATTTACGGGCAATGCAGGCCTTTGTTGTCCGGAAGGTGAATTTTCTTGCTTGAAGAATAGCAGTCTTACATTATGTGGTGGAAGCAGGATAAGAAAAGATCTCAGTACGATTGCCATTGTGCTGATTAGTCTTGGTTCGTTCTTTTTCTGCATGTTACTGTTCCTTGGATGTGGTTGTATTCTCCTTGGACGTAGGGAGAGTTACCGAGGGAAGGCCATCGTTACATGAAGGATCATCTTTCCTCCTGAACAAAAGTAATTGAAGCCACTGAAAAATTTGAATGAGAAGTACATTTTGGGAAATGGAGCTCATGGAACTGTTTACAAAGCTTTGCTGAGTCCGAATGAAGTCTATGCTGTGAAGAAACTTGTTTTCTACTCAGAAAGGATCCAATGTGAGCATGGTCAGAGAAATCCAAACAGTTGGTAAGATCAGGCATAGAAATCTTGTGAGATTGGTGGACTTTTGGCTGAAAAAAATGACTATGGATTGATTCTCTACGAATATATGGAAAATGGAAGTCTTCATGATGTTTTACATGAGATAAAGCCTCCGCCAGTTTTGGAATGGAATGCGCGCTACAAGATAGCTCTTGGAATTGCTCAAGGCCTTGCCTATCTCCACGATGACTGCAACCCGGCTATTATTCACCGTGACATCAAACCGAAGAACATTCTTTTAGACTCTAACATGGAACCTCATATCTCTGATTTCGGAATTGCCAAGCTCATGGATCAAATTTCAGCATCTCCTCAGTCCTCGGCAATCATGGGTACCATTGGCTATATGTCACCTGGTATGACTTATATTCTTCATATTTTCATACTTTATCATTAACAATTGTTTCAGAAAACAGAATGCAAACTCATAACTTGTTGATGACTTGTTTTGATTCTCTTCTGTCAGAAACTGCATTTACAACTAGAAGAAACAAGGAGTCTGACATGTATAGCTATGGGGTGGTTCTACTTGAATTGATAACAAGGAAGATGGCTTTGGATCCATCTTTTCCGGATAACATGAACATTGTAAATTGGGCACTTTCAACTTTGAATGGTACTGATGATGTTAATATTATTATTGATCCAAGTATCAGGCATGAAATTATCGGTTCTGTAGAGTTGGAAATGAGACGAGTACTCAAGTTGGCCTTACAATGTACAGCCAGTGAGGCGAGTGACAGGCCTTCGATGAGGAGTGTTGTTGCACAGCTAACAGACTTGAGATCCAGTGTTGCTAGATTTGGAAAGGACATCAAATGAGCATCACTGACCTTTTTGTAGTCATCAGTGCTGAATCGGTTTCTTGAAGAAGTATGTAATGAGACTGATCCACATTGTACAATGTCGGTTGTTTTCCGATTTCCTCTGACAAAAGAAATGGTCTATGTATTGTAAGTTTCAAGTTCCAAATTTCAATCTTCGTCTTCGTTGCTTTAAGATTTCGATCAACATTTTTACATGCCTGATCTAATCTCTTCTATCTTCACTAACTCTGCATGCCATGCAGCCATTCTCGGTTTCAACATCTACTTCATTTCCTGGTAAGCTGATCTTTTTGCATTGAATTCATGCTTATTTGTTTGATTTTGGATGCAATATCTTTTCATCTTTTGAATAACTGAAATTTGATGAGATGTTTTTGCATATCTGCCACAAAATTGGGAAGAAAGTCAGCTTATTTTGGGAAAGTGAAGTCTTTGGGAGGACTTGGGAGTCTTTTAGGAAATAAGGATTCTTTCTATACTATTGTTTGACTATATGCTCAAATCTAACACTTAGAAAAAGGAAGTTGTTCAAACATTCAAAAGTGAGGCATGTATAATGAAATCTGATGAGTTTCCAAAGATAACAAAAACATTATTAAAAGAGGGCATGTGTTGAACATTTCCATGGTTTCAAAGATATCATGACTGATAGATGGTAGGTGAACTGCACTTTGTTTACTCCCCACTTGAATTCTTAAATAAAATCAATCTTGTGATATAAATAGTTTACTAACATATCATTGTTAGTCACTTAATATAATTTCAGTATTGGATTATTCTCTTCTACTTGTTACCAATGAACTCATTGAGCTCCTTTTGATTGTGACCAATGCCAAAGGAATGACTTGAATTCTTGAAAGAAAATCATTTTTTAGATTTAAATTAATAGTTTACTTACATATCATTATCGACCTAAACCATTTAGTATAATGTTTGGTATTGCATTATTCTCTACTACAAGTTTATTAATTAATTTATTGAATTGCCGAAGAAATTCCTCAAAAACTGAGATATAATGAATGTATTCTCTTCTAGATTTTGAGACTTGTCTATCTGTGCTTGGTTTTTTTTGCTGTCGAATTCTTTCGAATGAATTCCCAGTCAATTGATCTCTTAATAACTTGATATTTTACACACATGCACTTAGCTTTCTTCTTTCCAAAGTATTCGGCAGTAACAACTGCATTTTCAAATATTGGAAATTCCTGCGCTAGTGTTGATCATGACTGTCTTTTTCTGCATTGCAATTATCATGAAAATTTCTGCTGAGAATGAAAGAAGAATATGAGTCATTGGAGAGCATCCTTTACTTGTCATCATATAAGGTTTTTTTTTTTTCTGCGAAATTCTCTTCGAAGAATTCAAGCCTCAAATTTGAATAATAGATAAATCTCATTATTTAATGTTCGTCGTCTTCTAAACTATTTAACTCTGCTAAATTATTCTAGTCTTTCATGTGATGGAGACTTGGCAGGAATAAGCTTAGCTCAAGTTGGCACATTGAAGTCATCTACAGTTAGTCTTCTTTTCCTAAAATTCTAGATACCTTGTTATGTATCACTGAAGGAACATTGCTTTAAGGTCCCTCTCAAGTTTTAGTTTACTCAAAACTTCCCTCTAATTCTCTTAATATTCAGGACCCACATTTGAAAAATTTACCCTGTTATATTGAAATTTCACATTGACACTGGGACTTACTGTGAAGAGACTTACATTGGCACAGTCTAGTTGGCATTGCTGTTACTGTCTGAGAGCTTAGGTACCGTTTGGATGACAGAATGAGGAATGAAAACTTTAGAGAAGGGGAAGGGAATGAAAACTTTGGGAAAGGGGATGGGAATGAAAACTTTGTTTGGTTGAGAGAGAGTTAATTCCTTGGGAATGAGAAAAGTAAATAAGTAATTTATTGGGAATGAGAAAAATAAAAAAAGAAGATAGTGCGTAATTACGTTTGTGCCCTTAATATAAACAAATAATACTAAATAATATAGTGAGTTTTTGTTTAATAATAATAATTTTTATTTATAACAATATTTTGTATTATTCATGTTAATTATTATACTTAACTAATTAAATTAATCAATTTTTTTAGTTATAAAATATTTAATTATGTTTAAATATTTAATTAAATTTCTCACTTTATGATTTAATTATTATAATTAACGGTTAATTAATTAATTTTTTTTAATTATAAATATTTTAAATATCATTTATTAATTTTAATGTATAAATTAAATATTTAAATAACATATCTTCATTTAATAATCATTGAAATTAATTATTCAAATTACTAATTAAATTAATATTGTTTAATACAAATAAATTGGATTAGTGTAAAATAAAAATTTCCCATGAAAAAATGGTCACTACCGCCAAATATTTATTTATTTAATATAGAATTATTATCTAATTATTTTAAACTAATTATTTTAATATTAATATTATATATATATATATATACATTGGGAGAGGGTAAAATGGACATTTTATGTCCATTATCCCCTCCCTCCCCCTCATTCCCCCCAAAATTGGGGGGAATGATGATTACCCTCCATGGGGTGATGTTATCACCCCATGGAGGGTAATCAAAGAATCCAATGCACACCCAAACTTGGGTGTGCATTGGGATTAGTAATCATCCCCCTCTAGAAGGGGATGATTACCACCATCCAAACGGATGGTTGGGTGTGTTTGGATGACATCAATGATTACCCTTGGTAGGGTAATCATTGATTACACATTCCTTCCCCCTTGTTTGGATGTTCTTTTGTGCATGTAATCATTGAAGGCTAGGGGTATTCATTACCTTCCCCAAAGGCATAAGCCATTGCCCCCATATTGGGGGGAATACCCATTAATGAGATTGGAAATTACATTTGTGCTCATTTCAAAATAAAATATTATTTGTATATCCAACTTAAAACCTAACCATCTTTAATTAACTTAAATAATTAACTCAAAAAACTTAATTAATTCAGTTAATAAAATAATTGATTAACTTAATTAATAAATAATAAATTTTGTTAACTTCATTAATTAATTAATTAACTTAATTAATTCAATTAATAAAACAATTGATTAACTTAATTATTTAAATAATTAATTAAGTTAATTAAGTTAATTAATTCAATTAATAAAATAATTGATTAACTTAATTAATAAAATTAATTAATTAAGTTAATCAATTCAGTTAATAAAATAATTGATTAAATTAATTAATAAAATAATTAATTGTATTAACTTAATTAACTTAATTAATTCAGTTAATAAAATAATTAATTAACATAATTAATTAAGTTAAAAATAATTAATTAACTTAATTAATTATTGTAATTAATTAATAAATAAAATTAATTAAGTTAATAAAATAATTAATTATCTTAAATAAATAAATAATTAATTAACCTAATTAATTAAGTTAATAAAATAATTAATTATCTTAAATAAATAATTAATTATCTTAAATAAATAAATAATTAATCAATTAACCTGATTAATTAAGTTAATAATTTCTAATTGTCATTAAACATATATACATAATTGTTTTTTTTAAGAAGGGTATAAAGGTAATTGTCTCATATATCCTTTACTTACTTTTTACATTCCCAATGCATAACCCTCTCTAACCAAACACAGTTTTCATTAATATCCCCTCCCCATTACCCCCATTCCCATTTCTCTGTTCATTACCCCCATTCCTATCTCTATTCCTATTCCGTCATCCAAACTTATGTATATTATATAATTACAGATTATGTCAGCTATTTTTGTTATTTTTATGTCTATTGAATTTTTTTTATAATCAATTATATGTACTATGCTTTTTCTTTAATCCAAGTGGTTTATTTTTATTTTTTTTTAATTTACTTTTGTATATTATTTAACTTTATTAAAATTTTTAAGAAATCATTTTATTACATCCCCTATCTTTCTTATGGAGGAGAGGAAGCGGCATGGGTTAATAATGTATATTTTAGGGTGGTAAAAATCCGGGTCTGGACAAAATCGGGTTCAAATAACTATTAATATAAATAGAAAAACTTGTGTTAGGCCCAATTTTAAAATTTGGACATACTTAACATGTTCAAACCCGGTTTATTTTAAGACCAGATTGTCTGGATACTTAAATTTTTTCAAATTCTATAAGCTATTTTTAAGTTCACTAAAATATTAAATTATATAAAAATAATTTAATTCACATTAACCGAAAAAAACAACGTCAACAATTCAAAACTCAACTCAAATCATACAAAAAAAAAAAACTAAGTCTTAATAGAAAAAACAATATATGTTTGAAGTTTTTAGAAAATTGGGTTTAAAACAAATGGCCCTAAGATTGTGGGCTTTTAAAATTTTAGGGGTAAAAGGGCCAGATTGTCTGAATTTTTATGTCTGGACCCGGCCCGGATTTAAATCATGACAACTTAGTCATGTTCGGACCTGTCTCGGATTTGCAAAACTTATGTCCAAACCCTTTTTATTTAGAGTCTGGCCGGCGGGTCTGGACATACTATTGCCACCCCTAGTATATTTTTTTTAAAAAAATAATTAATATTTAATATATTAAAATTGTTACATGATTTGGAGGTGCATTTGAATTTATCATTCATTTCTTTATTTATTATTATAAATTAAAAACTTATTTTATAATTATATAAAATGATAATTTAGTATAGAGGATTATCAACAATTGCAAGGTGCTGATTTAATGTGTCCATTAGGTTCAAAGATTAGACGCAGTTGAAGATGCTGCTTGTCTTTTAATTATATTAAACAACAATTTAATATAAAGATTTTTTTTATTCAAAAATGACAAGCACTACATACATCAGGGTATACACATAAATAGAGAATTAATCGTCCAATTTGCACACTCTCAGTTAGGGACAAAGAGTTTGGACTGTGAAACTGTATCTACTACCAATGATCAGTTACTATTATTGTTTCTAATGAGTTTTGAACTCTAAATTTTTTGATTATTTTATTCTTATTTTCTGCATAATAAGATAAGTACTATAAATTTTTAGGTTTAATATAGAGAATTATCTTCATGTTACAAGATAATTAATTAATTATCCAGCAATTGTAGGCTTCTGTTCATAGTGCTAATAAATTAATTAATATATATATATTTTAAGTAAAGTAAATAAACCACAAATTTATTAGAAAAATTAATTAAAATTTTTGAGTTTAAGCTTTTTCACATCTGGAGTTGTTGATAGGAGAAATGAAAAGTTAATTAATTTATCTGTCCATCGCTTAAATTAAAAGATGTGAAAGTTACATTTATGTTGACGCTAATTATATAAAATAATAATTTATTTCAAAAGGTATTAATAATTGCAAATTGCCAATCTATTCTATTTTTTGCTTTTTGTCCAAAAGACTAAAAACATGTGAAGATGTTGCCCCCTCCGGTCTCTTTCACACAAATTAAGCAAATGGTTAAAATTCATTGATAATTTTAAATTTATAAAAATTATATCAAATTTCAAAAATTAGTTGTATTTAAAAACTTTTAAAATTCTATTAATTTTTCTCTCTTTAATTATTTCTTTCCTTGTCTCTCTGAATCACTATTGGAAAAGTGGAATAGTTAAACATGATTTATATGTAAGACTTAAAAAATAAAATTTAAAATTATTTATTTATTATTTTATTAATTTTTTAATTAGATAAATAAAAAAATACTAAAAGCATTATGGCTAAGCAGCATTTGCCCTACTACAAAGAACGAGTATAAAATGTTCAAATATTTGGAGCTCGAATCTCATTGGACATAATAGTGATAATAAATTTCCAGTTATAGATTCGTGCTTGCAGCTTATATCTCGTGTCACCGAATGAAAGCGTGTAAACTAAACATTCAATTTTTGGCTCGGTTGACTAAAAACATTTGTCATATTTATAAAAAAATAAAATAAAATAAAATAAAAAATAAAAGCTGTTAGAAGGAGACATATAAAAAGGACTCGAGAAGGGGTATTTATTTTATAATAATTATATAAGACAAAGATTTATCACCTAAAACAACCAATGACCACAAGTCGTTAGTGTTTATCTATTTGTTCCCCCGTTTTAAAGACCAAAGATCCGGCATCATTTACCGACCACACGGTTGCTTTATTTCTAAAGAGTGCACAAAAAGATCCCAAATTAGACTTGAGTTCATCATGTCCACAAAGCCAAATACAAATAACGACCAAACTAATAAACTAAACCATCACTGACCACCTTAACCTTATTGTTTAGTTAAACCCTATAAATTAAGAATACTAAAGGTTTATAATTAAGGAACAAGAAATACTAATATATTTATTATTTAAAGTAGACTCTTTTTTCTCAAGTCTTCTCAATGATCCAATACCTCACCATTTAATACACATCACCACTAGGCCTTGCACCAAACCATATTCCATTCACTCCATAATTAACATGAAGGACCACCTCCTCTTCCTCATCATCTTCTTCAATCCCTTGTTTTTGCTCCCCATCTTCTCCGGGGAGCCGACGCCGGTGAGTATTGGCGTCGTCCTCGATATGAATTCTTCATTGGGCAAGACCTGCTTTTTGTCCATGAAGATGGCCAAGGATGATTTCTATACTTCTCATCCTGACTACAACACTAGGATTGTTTTCAAGCTCCGTGATTCCTCCGGCAAGTCATCGGCGCCGCCGACGGAGGTTCTTTTTCTTCTTCTTGTTTTTTTCTTAGCTTGAGGATCAAATCAGGCAATACATGTTTGTTGATAGAGTTGACAGTTGACATTAAATTTTTCCGGTTGCGTAGCTGCATTGTTTTTTTGTTTTTTTGTTGGGGGCTCTAGTTATCTTTTGACATTTGTTAATTAATACTCATTCCTCTAACTTAGAGATGCCTGCTTTTCCTTTATTATTTTTTTTTTATTGGGGGAATGCTAGCGAATTTTGGTCATGTTTTAAGACCCTTTTATATATATAAATAGAAAGAAAATATTAACTGTTAACCGCAGAAGTTCATAAAATATTCGCAGTGGAACGCAGTAATGATTATTGCGAAGAGAGACAGA
>NW_024087581.1:0-16124 GCF_009730915.1 Dioscorea cayenensis subsp. rotundata | reverse complement strand
AAGCTATGTTCTCATTCTATTATTTAAATAATACAAATTTCTTTAATTCTACCGTTATTGAAGCCTATGAAATGCAACAAAGGGCCTAGGACCAATCATAAACTATAACCTAAGGTTCCGTAGTTGTGTATGGGCCATAATTTTCATATTTATCTCTAATTTCTCTTAGAATAAGATATAATAATTCTAATTGGTGGTATAAATTTAAACTATTACGCGAGTCTATTTCTAGAATGTATTGGGAATATTTGTAAAGATAAATATTTCTAATATAATTATAGAGTTCTACTAAAAGCCATTAAATAAAATTTTTAAGATGAAATATCTGAGACTATTGTTAATAATAACCTTCAAAATATAAGTTCTAAAGGAAGGTGTAAAATTAATACTATGACCACTAGTTCCATGGATTATACTAAAAAGCGAGCAAAGGCATAATTAAATTAATAATAACCTTGCTAAAATATAAGTTCTAAAAGGAAGAGATAGAAACTAATACTATGAGTACTCTTACTAGTTCCATGGATTATAGCCGTGCTAGAAACCTAAGGGGCATTATAATTAAATATCTACTATGTTATATATATAGGAATCAAATTTAAATTTTTACAAATTTAAATCTATTATCATACTGTACCATAGTTTTGCCATAGCAAAACCCAAAGGAGCATAATAGCTCTATTGCCTAGATTATTTATAATGAAAGCAAATTTAAGAAACCAAAGAACAACTACTTTACTATAACTAAATTAAAAACTATTTTAGCAAGATCTATAGCAAGATCTAATAGAGAATTCATAAATTGAAAATTCTTACTAGTTACTCGGAGAATTTCTAGTAAAACAATCATGTCTTTCCTTTTCTTTCATTAATTCTTCCTTTCCTCGAATAGCAACACCTCATGATTCACCAAGCATCTGACTTTTCCTGTTTTCTAAATGTTGTAAACCAGATTATTATAACATCTCCTGGCATCATACCTACGCTACTTTTACATCACATGGCTTTCCTTGCCTGCCTCGACGGGTACTTATTCGCCCGGTCCAGCAGCCAGAGGGAGACATATAATAAAAGATGTACATCATGCGCAACAGTGGATACAAAGCATATGTCTGCTGCTTCACGCGATGGGGTGGTTGTCTTCACCATATCACTTTGGAATGGTTGAGGAAACCCATTCTTTCTAAAGACTCATCAAGGATTATTTTAACGGAACCTCCCTTTCCCTTTCGGGAAAGAGACTTAAAGCTTACCATATATCCAAGAAATTAAAGAATTTTAAGAACTACTATAAACTACTTGCTAACTTCTACTAGAGAAAAAGAGACTAACTTTGAGAAATTTGCAAAGAGGATTTCTTTCAAGAACTCAAACTTTCATTCAAACTTAGCACACTCAACTTTCATACAAAAGTGCCTTATATGACAAGCGGAGATATTACAAAGACTAGAATACCCCTTAATTTTTATCACAAAGAGGGGTAATATTGGAAAGTAAGAAAAAGTACAAGTAATAGGCATTATAGCCTATTTTTAAAGCTGTCTTTTTTTCTTTCCTTCTAAGAACAAGCAAACATTATTTAATTGTTACATAGTACAAACTTGATAAGAAGGAATATAGTAGCATCATGTCTATCCTTCCATAGCATTGGCTAGGTTTGCTTCTCCAATTTCATCTAGTGTGTCTAAGTCTGCAGAGTCATATGCTCCCATGGCGTAATCCAAAAAAGTCTTCATCAAGTTCCATGATAAAAAAATTTTTGTTATCTCCAATAGTAGTTTCAAACCGACTAGCATTGCATTTCTTAAAAATGATCGAGTTAGCTACGAGTGCGTAACTAGAGTTCCTTGCAATGGAGAGCGATAACTTCTTGAATTTCTTTAGAGTGAATATCTTGATTGATTTGTTCGCCAATAAGATAATTTGTCATGAATGTCTTGGGGGCTACTCCTAGTGCATAAGCTCTCCATCGTCGAAGTCTTTCCTCATTTGAATGTCAACATGATTTTTGGGAGAAAAGGCCGAGAGTCCCATCGATAAACTTTAGGGTTTCCCATGATGGACTATGTTGATTTGAACATAGTGTTGTGTATAAGCAGGATACTCTTTGAAAGAAGGAGGGATACTCATGAAATTTAACACAACAAATTGCTTAGGATAACATTCCATCAGTGAGCGACAATAGTTTTCGACTTTTGAAGGGAATTGGGATAGGAGCCCTCATCATGCTTTTGATACCTGATAATCAATTTTAATAGGCCTAGTTCAAATTAAAGATTAACGAGAAAGTTCTTGAGAAACATTTCCCCATTCAAGAAGGTTGATAGTAGCTTGGATAATAGAAACCATCTTTGCATATGCATGTTTTGAATATCGAGGATGATCTTGGCCCCTAAACTTTGTCATGCAAAAACTGAGGCCTTTAATCTTTGTTGTAGGAGACAAGGCAATTTCTTCTAGGGTCTCAACTGTTTGTAATAGTTGCTTATGTTTATCATGATAGACTATCTCCAGTATTTGTTGCTTCAGAGGACTCAGTCACTGAGGAAATTTTTCAAATGTTTTTTCTTTTTCTTCCATTTCTGTTAACCATTCTTTTTTCAGCAATCCTTTCTCCTTTTTCTCCTGTTCTAATTTAGTTCTTACCTGTTGGAGTTGTTGCTTGAGATCTAATATTTCTCCTGAGAGGATTTGATTTGTCTGTTGAAGTTCTAGGAATGCATCCAAAGATTTTGGCTTAAGAGAAGGTTCATTTAGCTGTGTTTTTAGGTTTTTATGATGGATGTAATCGCTAAAAGAAGTAAGGATCTTTGGAAAATTTGGGTTACGATTGTTAGCCCAAATATTGTCAATGAAATTCCGTTCTTGGGGATCAAGCATTAATTGAAGGGGTAAATGGAAAGAGAAAGGAGATCCAGTGGGGTAATTTGGGAGGCCTGTGTAAGGGTTTGTAGGAAATTGTTGTTTAGAAGTGGGGAAGGTTTTGCTCTTGTTTATTGCAGATGCTGCTTCCATTCTGCAAATAAGAGAGTATACTTATTTAGTAGGTAGAATTTATTTAAATATGTACTAGGAAAGTAAGCTTAGCTATCACATTAGCATGTAACTCGGAGGAACTTATTGGTTTTGATAATCCCCGTTATAGCTAAGCGTATGAACTAGCCAAGGTTTGGTAAGGTTGCTTTACTTCCACATTAGTATAGGCACGGAGGAACTTACTGGCTTTGTAATCCCCACCTATTACTAAGCGTATGGTCAAGTAAAGGGTTTATACTTACAGAGAGATATTTTTAGGGTGGTTTTTCCAATACTTGTTCGAGAAACATTAATCTGGATAATCTATCTGCAAGATCATTGTTTTTTCCTTTTATATGTTCGAAAATAATTTTATAATTTCCATTTAAAATCCTATGTTTAAAGGCGAGCCATCTTCGCTGACTAATTCTTTTACTATTTTTGTTTTCAAAAAACTTTACTATGGCTTCACAATCTGTTCGAACTAAAATTTCTTTTTTATTGATAAGAAATAACCTAAAGCTGTCTAATGCGTAACAAACTGCCAATACTTCTTGGTCTATGATATGAGTTGGTCCTTTTTCTTTATATTTACCGCTGCTATATCTACAGATTAATTATTCATTTTTTGGACTATATTTATGGGATTTTGTTCTTAGTACAGCGCCCCATCCTAATTCACAGCCATCTGATTCTACTATCATATAGTCTGAATCTAATGGTAATATGAGATCAGGTAGTGTTTTTACTAAATCTTTAATCTTATCAATCTGTTTATCATCTTCTATATTAAATACTTTTACTCTTGTTAAGGAACTTTTGCTATATAGAGGTCCTATTAGTTTACCTAAGTTTTTAATAAAGGGTCTAGCATAATTTACTAATCCTAGAAACTGTTGCAGTGCTTTTACGTTTCTAATAGGTGGTGTATTTAATATCTTTTTTGCTATATGTGGTTGTAATTTAATTTTTCTATTTTCTATTTCTACTCCTAAGAACTCAATATTGCTTCTAAAAAACTGAGCTTTTTTACCACTTATGATAATTCCATTTTTGAGGAATTCACTAAGAACTAATTTTAAGTGGCCTATATGTTCCTGTTTTGTCTTACTATGTACTAAAATGTCATCTATATAAATACATACAAAATTTTTGTATTTTCCAAATATATCATCCATTTTTCTTTGAAATATACTCGGTGCATTTTTTAATCCGAATGGCATTACTAACCATTCAAAATGTCCTAAAGGACAAGTAAAAGCTGTCCATTCTATACTAGAAGGGTCCATTTTAACTTGCCAAAATCCTGACTTACAATCAAATTTACTAAATATCATACTTATTTGGATGGAGTTAATTAATTCAGTTTTATCTGGGATATCGTAAGCATCTTCTATAGTATTATCATTTAATCTTCTGTAGTCTATTACCATTCTGCTTTTTCCTCTAATTTGCTCACTATGTTTATTGACAATAAAGGCTGGGCTTCTGTGTCTACTAGTACTTCTTCTAATTACTCCTAGTTTTAATAAGTCATCTATATGCATTTTGTATTATTGTATATTTTCGTTTGTAGATTCTATTTTTTTATTCTGGATTCTAAAGTCTGGTCTTTTAATTCTAACTTGCAAAAAATTTTATTTTTATTCCAGTGTTTCCAAGGGTTATCTCCTATTATTTCTTCATTTTCTAATTTACCTAAGATATCATCAATATCAGTATGTCCTGAAGAAATTAAGTTATATAAAAAGTCTGGGTTTACTAATTGATCTAGGGGTGGTTCAAGAGTCAATTCATCAAATAGGCTACATTTACTGAATTCTAAAAGGTTTTCATGGGTTTTTTCTTGATTTTTACAAGAGGTTGGATTCCTACAGTTGTCACAACAAGGCTGTTTTATAGATTTTGTATCAAAATATTCTGAGGCATATGGTAACAATGGTACTCCTATAAAACTGATTCCAGAGGAATGTATAGTGCATCCATGGAAAAAGTTAATTATTATATTAAGGCCTATAATAAATCGAGTCCTTCTAGAACTAAAATCTCTTAAGCTTATGTTTCCATTAAAATGTAAATAGTTTGTTAGGTGCTTACCTTGGTAAAAACTAATTTTACAGGGTGCTAATTGTTGTGTGTATGTAAACAGTTGGCCATCCATCTGTTCTGCTTTATATTGTTTTTCTATAGGAAGAATTTTCCTGTATTGTGGTGGAACTAAATTTTCATCTAAGAATGTATTTGAACATCCAGTATCTATTAACCCTAATATATCTAGGGTCCATTCATCTATTTGAATTCTACAAGGGATTTTTATACTATATAAAGGCGTATTATTTATGCTTGGTTTTATTGCTAAATTATCTTCAGATATTTCCCCTAGGTTTTCTTCTATTTTATCTAGTTGTTCTTGGTGAAATATTGTTTTGGCCTTTTGTTTTTCGTTAAATTTTTTAAAAAGGGTAACTTGATTGGCCTACATTGTTTCTTGGTTAGTCCACATTGTTCTATAAGAGTTTTTAACTTTATTACTTATATAAGGATGATTTAATAATATAGTTTTATCAAATTCCATCTTCTAATTTTTCAAGTGTTTCTTGGATTGACTGGACAAGTTTGTGTAATGATTCAATAATAGTTTCTAAATATAGAATCCGAAGTTCTAGGGT
The DNA here is from genome assembly GCF_009730915.1 of Dioscorea cayenensis subsp. rotundata. Classification (NCBI taxonomy): domain Eukaryota; kingdom Viridiplantae; phylum Streptophyta; class Magnoliopsida; order Dioscoreales; family Dioscoreaceae; genus Dioscorea; species Dioscorea cayenensis. The sequence continues at coordinate 10,440 of NW_024087581.1, read as the reverse complement.
TTCGTATCTATTTATTTTAGGGAGTTCTTGTCGAGAGGATTCGGGGGGTAATTGGTGATTATCTATTAAACAAAATCTACAACTTTCTTTTATACATATATTACATCTATAACATAATTTTAAAGAAGGGTATTTATTACAAAAGTTACAAGGTTTATCGCTACTACCACTTCGTGGTATCCAATTATGATTACATGAGTCATTCATCTTCTAAAGTTATAAAGGAGTTATAAAGATTTGTTTCAAGGTTATCTAACTCCGCTTCAGAAATTAAGAATTCTAAAGGATCAATGACCGGAGAAAGTGTCTTTTCTCTAGGAGTTTTGTCTTTATTTCTTTTTCTGTGTTTCCTAAGGCAATCCATGTCATTTGTTAATCTATCTAGAATAAGGCTTTTGGTTAATTTTATTTGGTCATTATTTTTAATTATATTTTTAAATTTTTCTAACATATATTCTAGCATGTTTATTTCTATTTCAAGTTTTTTTGGATCCTTTTTATTAATTGTTTGGTATTTACCACTATAATAAGCTGGAGGTTTTCTCATTTTAATTCGGCTAACATAGTTTCAATCTTATCTAGTTGATCTAAATCTCTAAGGTTGTGTTTGGATGAAGGGATTGGGCACTATTGGCATGGGATTGATTGCTAATAGGGATATATGCCCATGTTTGGGTATTTTACTATTAGCTTAGTAATGAGTATTGTAGGTAATTCTATGGTGCATAGTAAAGGCATTTGATTACCCCCAAAATTGGGGGGCATGGAGGGGAATAAACACTATTGATAGTAAAATGACATTTTTGCCCCTATTTAAGATTTAATTAAATAATAATTATTAATTTAAATAACTAATTATAATAATTAAAGTAAATAATAATTAATATAAATTGAGTCATTTAAATATTATAATAATTAAAGTGAAATGACAGTTTTGTCCCTACATAGATTTAATTAAATAAATAATTAATAAAAGTATTTAATTATGATAAGGAAAGTGAAATGACAGTTTTGCCCCTACATAGATTTAATTAAATAAATAATTAATAAAAGTATTTAATTATGATAAGGAAAATGAAATGACATTTTTGCCCCTACTTAAGATTTAATTAAATAATAATTATTAATTTAAATAACTAATTATAATAATTAAAAGTAAATAATAATTAATATAAATTGAGCCATTTAAATATTATAATAATTAAAAAGTGAAATGACAGCTTTGCCCCTACAGATTTAATTAAATAAAATAATTAATAAAACTATTTAATTATGATAAGTAAAGTGAAATGACATTTTTGCCCCTACTTAAGACTTAATTAAATAATAATAATAAATATAAATTAAGTCATTATAATAATTAAATTAAATTATAATAAACATAAATTAAGTAATTTAAATATTATAATTAAATTAAATTGGTTAATGATAAAAAAATTATTTATTCTAAATATTTAATTATAATAATTATAGAGACTAAATATTTATTTTTATGTAATTATTTTATATATTAAGGGTATTAAAGTAATTTACATACAATTCTCTATGTCACTTTTTCCATTCCCAATATTTATTCCTTTCAACCAAACATTTTTTTTCATTACCATTACCATTACTTTTCCCATTACCACTACCATTACTTTTCCCATTCCCATTACCATTACCATTCCTATTCCGTGATCCAAACGGACCCTAAGATGCCAATCTTGGTATTTTTTGTTTGATTCTAATATTCCATCAACAAAATCATACTCTTCTTCTTCATCACTAGTATCTTGTTTTGTTTCATTAGGGTCAACATAGCTAATTATACTATATATACTTTCTGTGTCGCTTACATGTTCATCTACATGTAATAAATCTTCATTCACACAATCTATTAATATGGATTCTTTATTATGATAATTCTTTCTTTTAGTACAATCTCTAACTAAATGGTTTGTACTTCCACATGTAAAACAACTTAACTTATTTTTATAATCTCTTGTTTTATCAAATTTCCTAACATGTTTATCTTTATTTAAATAAGGTTTTCTAGAACTACTTTTTCTAAGATGGTATTTCTTTTTAGGTTTGTAATTAGTCTTTCTAAATGTTGTTCTGGGTTTAATGTTGGTGTCATACCTTTGGGGTGTATATATATGTTTACAAAAACTATATTCTCCTTTTCCTTTAAATTGTTTAGTTATTTGGATTTCAGTACATTTTTCTACTAATTGTTCTATGATGAATTTTATTCTAGTTGAAATATTATCTAATTGGGGTAAAACTGGTATTTCTTTATATTTTTTATGGATTAATGTTCCTAAAGGTTCAGGTAGTTTCATGAATAGCTTATCACCTATTGTTTTATCATAGAAACATCCGGCTATACAACTATAATACATGAAATCTAGTAGGAATGGTTTAATGAAAGCCCAATTTTTTATTTGTATTTGTTCTAGCTTTTTAATGGCTTCTATTTGTTGTTTACCGTAATTTGCATTTGGTGAGTCTCCTAATAGTAATAGTCTTATTTTATTAACAAAATTATACGGTTTATCTCCTAGTTCTAGGTCTCTTGCAAAATCTTGAGGGTAATTTTGTTTATAGGCTTCCCATACTGCTCTAGCTGATTCTCCTAAGAATTTTTCTAGATAACTATACATTTCTACTGGTGTTTTTGTATAATCTAACTCATCATATTTTCTACATACCATTTGGCTCCATATTTCAATTGTAGTAGTCCATTTTTTAGGGTCATGAGCTGTTAGGTTTAATAATCTTCCATCATCTATGAGTAATTTTCTATCTATTGTCTCTAACTCCAATCTTCGTCCTCTAGGTCTATTTTTATCAGAGATATCATTTTCGGGATTATAAGTATTATAAGGGATCCGACTAGGTTGTCCACTTGGGGCTGACACAGATGTTCCATAAAGCGGTGTATTGCTACTGCTTCCGGCAGGGTATGAGGTGGAAGGGTTATGGGAGGGACTATGGCTGTCTACTCCTGATTCCATAAGATTAAGAAGTGGTTTTACTTCTTTATCTTGGGCATTTATGCTATTGTAATGAGCAATTAAGTTATGATTTTTATCATATTCTAATGTATCATAGACATCTAAATGCCCCTTTTCTACCATCTCTATTTCTAGTCTTAATATTTCTTCATCAGATAGAGAAATTCCTTTTTGGATTATTATGGTTTTATCGGGAATTCTATTCATTATCTTGTTCTTCAGATTGGTTGTCTTCAATTTGAATTGGTTTATAATTACCCAACCGAATACTATAATTATTTTTTAGGTCCTTATAAATTACAGAAGTTTCAGGAATTGTGGTATTTCTTGGTGAGTTTTTAAATAAGTTCCACTCTAGGCCATCAAATTTACTAGAATTACTAGCCATAGGTTTTATCATTTTAACCCCTTTACTGCTTATAGCACTTATAATTCCATTAATATCTAATTTATATCTAGTAGTACTATTATCTGTTAGTTTTCCTAAAAATCCTATATTTATTAAAAAATTACTATTTTTTACTAGATCATCATATCCCTTTGCCTGTATTCCAATTTCTATTAAGTTTAGGTCTTTAATACTTACTGAAAAATCTGGGCTACAATAAAAGAGGCCATAATTATTACTCATATCTATCTCAATAGCTGCTATTAAAGCGCTTCTAGCATCAGATTGCCATCCTTTATCTGCTAAAGTAATTAATACTTTACCAGGGATTTCTTTTCTTATTAAACCTTTAATTCCTATTACAATTAATCCTAAGTGAACTAGTCTTTTTCCGGAACCTTTTTATTTTTCTAGTACTCTCATTACTCACTAGGGGAATATTTACTTCTTCTGTTGACACAAATATCTCTTCTTCTCTATTTATTCTTATCAACTGGGTATTAAAATTTAAATTTCCTGTTTTATACAGGACCTTTGGATTTAATAATTCTATTTGATAATTATTATATATTTCTATATCTCTATCTATGTCTACGATTTCTTCTAATGTGGGATTGGTATTTTTATTTTTATTTATGTATTTGTTTAGTAAAGAGAGTTTACCAATACTACTATTTTCACTAGTTATATTTCTTGAGGTACTAGCTAAAGTGTTTCCTTTTCCTTTGAAAGCTTGCATTTTATTCATTTTCGTCCAAATAATATACTATTATTTTCTCTCTTCTTTATTTTATTTGGTTGGTCACCTAATTTTAAGTTATTAATTTGCAAAATTAAAGAATCTATTTTAGAGGTGGCTTCTTTTGTATTACTTTCTTCATCTATCATTTTTAGCCTATGATTTATTTCTTCTAATTTGTCTAGTAATTGAATTATCAAGTTGATTATGGTATTATTTTGTTTAATTATTTCTTGATCTGCTATTCCAGAGGCTACATAAGTGCTTAATCCTTTGCTACCACTAGGTTGGTATGCCTTAGTTTCTTCTAAAGCTTTTAAATAAGACTCTTTACCGTAACTACTCATTATGTAATACTTAAATGTTTTAATTCTTTTAGTAATTTTCCTATATTATTATACTGGTCTTTGATTTGTCTAGATTCGTTTTGTGCTATTGCTAAGACATGGTCTATATCTAAAGTTTCTAATTTATATAATAATTTTATCACTTCATTATTCTGATTTTTAATATAATTATTATTGGCTAACAAGTCTTCTACTGGTTGAAGCTTTTGGATTAATTTCTTATTCATATTTTCTATTTTCTTTTCTAGTATATCTAATGTTTGTCCCAGAGAGATTATCATATCTATCAAACTATATAGACAGGAATTATTACCATGCATTTCATGAGTAAAATTGTTGGGAAAATAACATTTTAATATAAAACCTTCTTTTTCTATCACTTTCTTAGTTATAGAAAGGAAGGCTAGATCTAAATATTTTATACTCATTTTTAACTAAAACAAGCACTAATGTTATTATATTCATAGACTAAGTTGTTTTTCATTGTTTCTAATGTTTCAAATCTAATCCTATGCTCTTCTGGAAGATAAAGTTTTCTTTTTATCCATTTTATATGTCTGGTAATATTACCTCTTCTGTCTGTAGTATATTTAATAATAGGTATTGTTTCTTCTGCTTCTTTTAAATATCTATATTTTATTTCTAAGTAATCTTCTATGTTTAATAACCAAACTGCAAACCCATATCTTATCTGGTCTTCGATTTTAACGTTATGTCTAGTTAAATATTTCCTAACCATTTTTAAGTATGGTTCTTTGTACCTATGAGGGTTACTATCTTTAATGTCTAAAAGAAATAACATTTATCCTTGAAAGTTATTTATATTATCATGTTGTTCTAGGATTTTATTCCTAAAGTAATCTATTCTTATTTGGCTATCTATAAATTTTTCAGGTTTTAAATCTCTTAATCTTTTAAATTCTGTGGTAAGGATTTCAGATCCATCTTCTGTTATTTGTTCATGTTCTACTTTAATATAAGTATTCCATTTTCTAATATGATAACTTTTATTTTTTAAATATCTGCGAAGCTTTTTTAAAAATAATGCTCTTCTACTCTTGATGTAGGCAAAGCAATTCCAGCAGAACAAGATGGGCCTAATATCACTAAAATATAACACAGCCAGAAACTCATTTCTCTTAGCTTAATTCAATTAAGCCTTTGTTTGGGGGTATTTTTGTCTTTTCATTTCTTAGGGCTGCAGATTGTCTTCTTTTTCCTTTAAGTAGTTAGCACCAATGTCATTTTTGGGGGTCTGAAGAAAAAGTAAGAGACAAATTTCTACATCCGCTTGAGAGATCTCATGGATAGATTTCTTGTTAACATTCCGCATCAATTGGCATCGAGCGAGGTACGTTCCTCGCAAGAAATGGTCGATGGCAATGGTAGCAACCTCAACAACAGATGCAACAAATGGTGGAGGCAATGAAGAATCTGCAAACGAGTCAACCTCGACATCAAGGGGTTCATCGTCATGTTGAAGGAAGGGCCATTCCCAATCTTCCACTACATGAGAATGTTGCGAGTTCCGATTCGGATGAGGAAAAATCGGGATCTCCGATGGAGAGCAAGGTTTTGATCCTCCTTACCCAAAGATCAAAGCGGATCCGCCATTTTTTTCTCGTGAAATCTTGATGTGGAGGATTTCCTTGATTGGGTTGCCGAGGTCTAGAAGTATTTTTGATTTGATGAGCATCGCGGAACACCTACAAGTCAAGTATGTGGCTTACAAACTGCGTGGTGGGGCTTCGGCATGGTGGGAGCAACCGTGGCAAAAGCAGGCGACAACATAAACAAACAATCCGTAGTTGAGGCGTATGAAGGAGGCGCTAATGTTCGATTTTTGCCATCGATTATAACTCGATTTTTGTATCAAAGGTATCAAGATTGTAAACAAGGTGTTCGAACAGTCCAACAATACACGGAGGAATTCCACCGGTTGTCGGCGAGGAATAATTTGTCGAGATCAAGCTCAGCAGACACGTAAGGTTTATGAGTGGTCTTCGAACCACCATCCGAGATCGTGTAGAATTAGCACCGTGTATGGGGTAGATGAAGCCATCAATCGTGCTATGAAAGTAGAAGCACAAGCGAACCGCGCAACCGGAGGACAACCAACGGAGCATAGAGTGGAGATTCATCGCGAGGTCACAATCAAGGGAATAGACCGAACACCAGTCAGATTGAAAGCTCTCAACCTTTTGGAAAGAAAACGCCAGCAGAAAGCTTAAAAATGACTGAGTCGAGTAGTCACAACCAGCTACAAGGTGGTCCACAGAACCGGCAGAATTCCAATCCATATGCTCGAGAACGAGGGTAATAAGTGCTATCGTTGTAATCAACGGGGCATCTCGTCAAACAATTGTCCCAAACGGGGTCAGGTTAATATGGTTGAACATGAAGACGGGTTCGAGGCGGCAGAAGAGCATTACAACGTGGGGCGAGATGATGTGTATGAGGAGGATGAGCAGGGTTGTTTTGTGTGGTTCGCAAATTAGCACTAACTATGGAGTCAATAGCGGAGGATCCACAAAGGCACAATCTTTTCCGAACAAGATGCAAGGTTAACCAACGAGTGTTTGAGGTTATAGTGGATGGTGGCGATCGGGAGAATCTAATATCTCGGGAGATGGTTAATCAATTAAAGTTGAAGTTGAGAAAACACCCTCATCCTTATAAAATTGGGTGGATCAAGTCTATGGGTGAGATTAAAGTTACTGAGCAATGCGAGATAGAGTTTTCCATTGGTAAATACAAAGACAAGGTTGTATGCGATGTGGTGGACATGGGACGCATGCCAAATCATGTTGGGGAGACCATGGCGCTTTTGATGTGGATGCACATCATAAGGGTAGAAAGCCAACGTGATTGAATTCATAAAGGATAGGGTGAGATATACTTTATGCCCCTTGATAGGTGAGAGTGAGAGGAAGCATTCAGCAGTATCTCTTTGTTCTGCCAAGGAGTTCCGACAGGAGACAAAACAAGCAACTTTTGTACTTGCCATGGTGAGTAGAGGATTCCTCAATCATCATTAATGAGGTTCCCCAATCGCTGCGTTCCCTTTTTAGAAGAGTTTCAAGACCTTATGCCCAAGAGCTACCCACGGGCTTACCCCCATTGCGGGACATCCAGCATCACATTGATCTCATTCCGGAGCGGGCATTGCCCAATTTACCTCATTATCGCATGAGTCCCGCTGAGCATGAGATTTTGCGACTACAAGTGGAGGAGCTACTAATGAAGGGGTATATCAAGGAGAGTATGAGTCCTTGTGATGTCCCAGCACTCCTAGTACCGAAGAAGGATGGATCTTGGCGGATGTGTGTAGACAGCAGGGCAATCAACAAAATCACAGTGAAATACAGATTTCCAATTCCGCGACTTGATGATATGTTAGATGTGTTGCAAGGTGCCAATGTTTTTACAAAGATTGACCTGCGTAGCGGATACCATCAACTCCGGATTAGACCGGGAGACGAGTGGAAAACGGCATTCAAAACCAAGGAAGGATTGTATGAGTGGCTTGTTATGCCATTCGGACTATCCAATGCTCCCAGCACGTTCATGCGATTGATGAATCAGGTTCTAAAACCTTTTGTTAATAAGTTCGTAGTGGTTTATTTCGATGATATTTTGATATTTAGCAAGTCTGAACTTGAGCACGTGGGGCATGTGAAAAGAGTTTTACTAGTACTGCAGGAAAATAAGCTGTATGTGAATGTAAAAAAATGCAATTTTATGCTCCCAAAAACTGCTGTTTCGGGCTTTGTGGTCTCTCATGAAGGCATTCGTGTAGATGAAGAGAAGACCCAGTCGTCCGTGATTGGCCCCGACCAAAGACAGATGGGAGATGTGCGTAGCTTCCATGGCTTGGCCACGCTCTATAGGCGGTTCATTCGAAATTTCAAGCATTATCATGGCACCGATAACTGAATGTTTGAAGAAAGGAAAGTTTCTGTGGAGTGAAGAAGCTGAAAACAGCTTCATTATCATTAAGGAGAAGCTAACCAACGCCCTATCTTAATTCTACCAGATTTTAGCAAGGTGTTTGAGCTGGAAACGGATGCTTCCATTGTTGGGATTGGTGGAGTCCTCTCCCAATCAGGCCGACCTGTGGCGTTCATGAGCGAAAAGCTGAGTACCGCTCGACAAAAATGGACAACATATGAAATTGAATTGTATGCAGTGGTGCGATCCATAAAGCATTGGGAGCAATATTTATTTCAACAAGAATTTGTCTCGCATCACGGATCATGAAGCATTGAAGTACATGAACACAAAAAAATCTCAACAGATCGCATGCAAGGTGGGTTACATATCTGCAGCAATTCACATTTGTGATCAAACATAAAAGTGGACATCATAATAAAGTTGCGGATGCCTTGAGTCGTCGAGCTAGTCTTTTGGTTACCATGGAAAATATAGTAGTCGGATTTGATTGCTTGAAGGAGTTGTATCACGAGGATGTGGATTTTGCTGACAATTGGGCACAGTGTGTCGAGGGACTTGCTGTTGGGCCGTTCTTGATACACGATGGTTTCTTATTCTACAAGGACCGTCTATGTATTCCACATGGTTCTATGAGAGAAGCACTGATTTCAGAGCTGCATTGTGGAGGTCATTTTGGTAGAGACAAAACTATCGGCTTGGTTGAAAAACGGTACTACTGGCCACAGTTGAAGAGGGATGTGGCGCGTTTTGTGCAAAAGTGCATGATTTGTCAAAGCAATAAAGGCCAATCTCAAAACACAGGATTGTACATGCCTCTACCTATTCCTGCTGCCCCATGGGAGGATGTTTCAATGGATTTTGTGCTGGGACTTCCACGAACGCAGCGAGCTGTTGATTCTATTCTTGTAATTGTTGACCGGTTCTCCAAAATGGCACACTTCATACCATGCAAGAAAACTGCTGATGCTAGTCATGTGGCAACCTTGTTTTTTCGCGAGGTGGTGCGTTTGCACGGTATCCCCAAATCCATCACTTCAGATAGGGACACCAAATTCCTAAGCCACTTTTGGCGATCTTTGTGGTACATGTTCGTAAGCAGTTGCAATTCGAGTAGCTCTTTTTCATCCCCAGACTGATGGGCAAACGGAGGTAGTCAACCGCACCCTTGGTTCGATCATTCGTTGTTTGTGCAGTGATAGGCCAAAACAATGGGATATGGCCCTTGCCCCTGCTGAGTTTGCATTTAATAATGTGGTGAACCCGGACAGACGAGTAAGACTCCTTTTTGAGATTGTGTATCAACGACCTCCACAACACACTTTGGATCTCATCCCTTTACCGAAGTTACCGGGGATACAGACATTGCAGACAAAACATTTGGCGGAACATATTGAAGAAGTTCGATCTGAAGTGGTTCGCAATCTCGGGCATCAAATGCTAAGTATAAAGAGGCTGCATGATTTGAAGCGTCGGCATAAAGTGTTTTCGTCGAGGGTGATTTGGTGATGGTGCATTTTGCGTAAGGAAAAGGTTTCTGCGGTACATATAACAAGTTGCAACCCAAACGAATTGGGCCTTGCAAAATTCTCAGAAAGATCAATGACAACGCATATGTCATTGATCTTCCGGAAGGGTGGGCGATTTCGTCGACATTCAATATTTCAGATTTGGCACAGTACTATCCCGACACACCGCTCTATCCTGAAGCGAGCTCGAGGACGAGTTCTTTTGAAGACCGGGTGACTGATGTAGGCGAAGCAATTCCAGCAGAACAAGATGGGCCTAATATCACTAAAAATATAACACGACCGAAACTCATTTCTCTTAGCTTAATTCAATTAAGCCTTTGTTTGGGGGTATTTTTTTGTCTTTTTCATTTCTTAGGGGCTGCAGATTGTCTTCTTTTTCCTTTAAGTAGTTAGCACCAATGTCATTTTGGCTGAAGAAAAAGTAAGAGACAAATTTCTACATCTACTTAGAGAGATCTCGTGGATAGATTTTCTGTTAACA
>NW_024087580.1:0-13012 GCF_009730915.1 Dioscorea cayenensis subsp. rotundata | reverse complement strand
CTAGTGTTTGATTCTCTCCATGACTGTAGAATTTTATTCTTGTACTCATTTGGTGAACCTAAGGCCAAGCACTTCTCTTTTCTTTCCATGAGTTTAATGTTTAATTTTGCTTGAGGACAAGCAAAGACTTAAGTGTGGGGGAGTTTGATAAGTGCTTGAGTAGACATATTTTTTTATATATGTTTTACATGCATTGAGCATCATTTTTTTACTGTGGTTTATGTCTCATATTGTGTATTTGGTGTTCTTTTATGCATATAGGTTGTGAATGCCTTGAAGAGTAAAAAAAGGAAGCAAAGATAGGGCTATAAAGACACAATGTTGGGAGTTCTTGTTCAATTCAAGGACCAAGACACGAGAGCAGTTCATAAACGTGGAGATGTGTGCCAACTTCCAAGAAGATTCAAGTCAATTCACCATTTGAAGGGCACAAAGGCAGCCACATCTTCATATTCCTTCTCTTTGTGAAGATTGCAAGACCTCTCAAAGATACGCCGATGAAGAAAAAGTTTTATAGCCTACCACATGGACGCGTGCCCGACATGTGGCCTTAAGAGAAGAGTGTTCTGATCGCGCTTTTGTGAAAATCACCGTAGCAAAGTTTCAACGTAGCGACATCGTAGCGATCATCGCTCACGCGCTGCGGAAATTCCGCGCACCGCTGGGAAATTCTGCAGCCCACGCGGGCGCTGGAAAAATCCACACGGGCGCGTGAGGGCACGTGATGACGCGATCTAAGGCCTATAAACAGCCGCTTTTGCCCTATTCTTTCTCATCTTTTGTGCGGCTCTTGAGGGGTGAGACGGCTAGGGTTTGGAGAGGAGGTCTTTGCGGCTTTGGAGGCGCTTCGTCACCAACTTTGATCGATTCCTCCTCCGTCATAGCATCAAGGAAGCCACCGTGAACCTAGCTTCGGAGTGGGTCCTTCAAGACGCCGAAGCTTCCATCAAGGCCATCAGCTCATATATAAGGGGGTTTATTTCTATGGTTTTAATGTACTTTCATTCATTGATGGTGTGTTTTTGTATGTTGCTCCATGGAGGGCTAAAACCCTAGAGGGTATTTGGGCTTGTGAACCCTAGGATTCTCATCTTTTTGTGGATTTGCTTTGTGTTTCTATTTAATCCGAGTTTGATTAAGTTTTCATTCTTGATTGTTTAATGCTTGCTTGCCTTATTGATCTTATGGTTATTTGGTTTGCATGATTTGTTGCCTTGGTGGGAGAGAGATCTCCATTAGGGTTAGAACCCTCAAGATTGAAGAGGGTTGAGAGGGTGAGTCATGAGATAGTGAAGTATCCCCTTTCCCTCCGATTGGTGTATTCTATCTCCATTCCCTAAGCTCTATGCAACCATATTTGGTGGGAGGCGTGAGATTGCTCGATTTCTCCGCCGGGACCTTGTAGGGGGTTAGGATCCTTCGCCGGGAATTAGGGTTGGATCAATCTTTAGGAATTGGATACACAATTTGGAATCCCTAGAGTGCTTTTGCGGTCATATGTGGTGTGAGGTGTTGAGATTGAGCGATTTCTCCACCGGGACCTCGAGGGGGACTAGTATCGGTGATCTAGAGATAGACCCGATTATGTTTGGATTTCCACGACTTAACTTACTCATCATAGAAACACTTTTGCTTATCCGGTACCTAATACCTGAATCCTAGGGGGAGCAATGCCCGAATACCCCCACTTTTACTCGATTGAGATTCTCCTTCCATTTTACCCTTGCATATTTGTCTCCGGTGTTCATCTCTTCGCACATTAGATCACCACACTATCCCATTATCATTAGGCTAGATAGCGGAGAAGAAGTTAGTACTAGTAGCCCCTGCTCCTCGTGGATTCGACTCACCCGACTCACCGGTATTTATTACTCGACACCCGTGCACTTGCGGTACACACACGCATATTCGGACGTGTCAAGTTTTTTTGGCGCCGCTGTCGGGGAATAGGATACTAGGAACGCTAGGACTTTGTTGCTCTAGCCATTTATCCATTTTTTTCATTTTATTTTTTTCTATTCCACACTTTCTTTTTTTCTTCCATCATTCTCATCGGTTTTTTTATTTTGTTTTTCATCCATTTCACTTTTATCTTCTTCCACCGCTCTATTTTTGTTTTTATTTTTGTCTTACTTTACTTTTTTTCTTGCATGGAACTTGAATGATGATTAATCCAATTTTAAACTTATATTTTCAGGTTGAAGCTCTCACTAGAAAACTTGATCAATTTGTTAATGTTCATCAACATCACGATCCATATCGCATCAACTATCATCCAAATCAAAGGAGCTACCCAAATCTCTTGTGGGATATTGATGAACAACAATGGGAAGCACCTCAAGAAGAATTTCAGATGGATGAGAAGCTTGAAGATGATGTACTTCGTTGGAAAGAGTGTTACCAAGATTTATTGAAGCCACCGATGCCCGCTTCCAAAAAATATTGAGGCCACATTAAGTTGTCACGAGGTCTCCATCAAAAAAACATTGAACATCAATTAGAGAGATCTTGGACATGCTTGCTAAGGAAAAAAAGAAGAATTTGAACAAGCAAGGCAAGTATCTCCGGGACATGATGAGGCCATGAGCAACATTGAAGAAGTTGGGCAAATTGAGTACATTGATGTAGAAAAATAAAAAAAGAAAGAAGTTGAATATCATTTTGAGATTTTGGATTGTGTGAATGAAGATTGTGCTTGTGAGCGAGGAAATTTTTCAAGGGATTTGCTAGTCTCATGTTCCTCTCAAGTTGAAAAATACACAAGAAGAAGCAAAACCCCAAGTTAATGGAACAAGCATCTTTCTTTAGGGATTGATCAACTCTTACAATGCAAGAGAGAGGTTTTTGGGAAGGGAAGAAGATGTGGGTAGGAGATTGAAGCCATCCAATGACCCACCTGTGCTAAGCTTGGATAATTCCCAACCCAAATTGTTTCCTTGGAGGCCAAAAGTAAGATGGTTGGACTCTCCAACAAATACTTCATCCCTGCAAGTTGACTCTTGGTTTAAAGGAAGTAGCTATGCAATGTCTAGTCGGGAGGAACACACTCTTTTCAAGCCTCCATAAGGTAAGGAAGAGGTACGTCAAGCTTAGTGACGTAAAACAAGCGCTTCTTGGGAGGCAACCCAAGTTTTTAATTGTTTTCTAGTTTAGATTTTCATTTCTGCAGTAATAAATTCATGAGTGGGTGCTTTGATGAATTTTTGTTGGTGTTGAAGTTTTCATGGAAAATTTTGGTGATTTAACTTGATTTTCGTGTATGTGGCATGGTTTAGGGAGTAATTCATGTTTATAGTTGAAGAATTAGTGTTAATTTGAAGTTTGGAGCCTTGCGTGGACTGTCTGCAGAAATTTTGTAGCTCACACGGTCGCGTGGAATTTCCACACGGCCGTGTACAGTACCCACGCGGGGGTGTGGAATTTCCACACCCCCATGTGGCTTATAAGAGTATGAGGGGTCACTTTTCATTATCTTCACCACTTACACCCATCTTCTCCCACTTCTCCATCTTCAAGAATCCGAAACTTTTGAGCACAAAAACTAATTTTCTTCAACTCCTTTGAGATTTAAAAAGTGTTTTTGCCGGCATTTGCATTAAGTTTCCTTCACCGATTTGCTCCGTAAACTTCATTTTCCCCTATCTTCTCTATGCCCTTATTTTGCCAATCCATAGAGTTTTTATTGGTTTATAAGTGTTGTTTTTTTCATGGAAAAATCTTGTAGAGACACTTTAGAATGTATGGATCGGAAATTTTTGGAAGCGTTGGAGCCCAATCATGGCTTCTTGGCCATGGTTAGGCGCCTACACGGGCGCTGCGGTCGCCCACACGCCCGCTGCAGGGTGGCCGGGCCCGCTCGGCCGCTCCACGCTGCGGCCACGCGCCACGCTGGGCCAGCGTCGGCTGCACGCCACGCTGGCGCTGCGGCCAGCCCACGCCGCTGCACGGGCGCCACGCTCGGGCCAGCGCCCACGCGCACGCGCCGCTGGCCGCCACGCGCCCAGCTGGCGCCCACGCCGCGTGGTGCCCCCGGCCGAGACCGACGCGCCCACGCGGGCGCGTGGCTTTCCCACACGCGCTGGGGCTGGAAAAAGTACCCAATAAGGCCAGAAAAGTGCTTGGCTTGCCCTCCACGCCTGCTGGAGCCCTGTACTCATCAAATTCATGCTTAACTGACTTCTTTTTGAAGCTTTATTTGCGTGTATGACACCAAGGACCGAAAAAAACTTGTTCCAAAATGCTTGAATTTCATACTGGTTAACCTTGGATGAGAAGATTATTTTTGGCACACCGGCAACACCGTAAGACGACGCTGATGCTTGAGGCGTCCCCACTCATGATTCTTTAGTTTTCTTTACTTTTTGTTTTCATTTTTTTAGTTTTTTTCTTTTATTTTTATTTTTATTTATTTTTTTGTTTGTTTTTAGACTTTAGTTAACTTTGTGTTTTGTTTTGTTTGTGCGAGTTTGTGCTTCATGTGTTTACCTATAAAAAAACTCGTACATCTTTTTCTTTTTTTGTTGAGCTTCATTGAACCCCTTATATACGTGCAGATGGCCTTGAGAGTGATGTTGATGGTGTTTTAGTCATAGACACGATCATGTGCGTTGTCCCATGGTTGTGTGAGCTTCACAACCTATACAACACGCCCTTGAGTTGGACTTCACCAAACGTTTAATAAGGAATTCAGGGGAGTATTGTTTTAATTGCATTCCCGCACACATTATGCTTCTATTGATGCTATTTTTTTATTGTAGTTACATGTGTACATTGAGGACAATGTACATCTTAAGTGTGGGGGATGGGTTCACCTTATACATGACTTTATACTTGTGTTTTCATGAGCATGCTCTTTGTTGCCAATGAAGGTTCACCTTAGGGTTAAGAGTTTAATTCTTAGTTTTTTTGGAGGTTGTAAACATTGGATTTTTATCATGCTCTAGTTTTCATCCAATTTTTCTTGAATATTTTTTTGTCCGATTGCTCTTTTGTGCACTTTTCTCACTCATTAGACCTATGAAGACTCTAGTTCATTTTGTTTGGGACTTTAGTGTGCTAGTTTTATAAATAAATAAAAAAAAAATATTTTGGAAATTGTTTGTTGTTTGTACATAGGGGGTGGAAAGAGCTACCACTCATGATGTATGTAGCTACTCTCATAAGTCGGATACTTGTTATGCCCCTAATGAGAGAAAGAGCTATCTCATGGGATGTGTGAAAGCTACCACCCTTGGTAGAAAGAGCTACCACCTCGAAAAGTGTGAAAGCCACCCGGGAGGCATCTTGGGAAAGGGCTACCTTAGAGGATTGTGTGAAGCTACTACCTATTCTTTTTTTGTTCATAAATAAGTCCCATGTTTTAATAAGAACTTGGTAGTGGACATAGTGTTGACATGAGTTGAGTTTTTTTCACACACACACGCATTCGGATTTTTATCATATTCATTTTTTTGATTGGATTGTTTGCTAGAGCATTGATTGCTTTTGTCTAGTGTTTTGATTCTCTCCATGACTGTAGAATTTTATTCTTGTACTCATTTGGTGAACCTAAGGCCAAGCACTTCTCTTTTCTTTCCATAGGTATAATGTTTAATTTTGCTTGAGGACAAGCAAAGACTTAAGTGTGGGGGAGTTTGATAAGTGCTTGAGTAGACATATTTTTATATATGTTTTACATGCATTGAGCATCATTTTTACTGTGGTTTATGTCTCATATTGTGTATTTGGTGTTCTTTTATGCATATAGGTTGTGAATGCCTTGAAGAGTAAAAAGGAAGCAAAGATAGGCTATAAAGACACAATGTTGGGAGTTCTTGTTCAATTCAAGGACCAAGACACGAGAGCAGTTCATAAACGTGGAGATGTGTGCCAACTTCCAAGAAGATTCAAGTCAATTCACCATTTGGAAGGGCACAAAGGCAGCCACATCTTCATATTCCTTCTCTTTGTGAAGATTGCAAGACCTCTCAAAGATACGTCGATGAAGAAAAGTTTTATAGCCTACCACATGGACGTGTGCCCGGACATGTGGCCTTAAGAGAAGAGTGTTTTGATCGCGTTTTGTGAAAATCATCGAAAGCAATTTCAGTAGCATGACCATCAGAGCATCATCGCTCACGCGCCCGCTGGAAATTCGCGCCACGCGGGGAAATTCTGCAGCTCACGCGGGCGCGTGGAAAAATCCACACCCGGGCGCTGAGGGCACGTGATGCACGCGATCTAAGGCCTATAAACAGCCGCTTTTGCCCTATTCTTTCTCATCTTTGTGCGGCTCTTGAGGGGTGAGACGGCTAGGGTTTGGAGAGGAGGTCTTTGCGGCTTTGGAGGCGCTTCGTCACCAACTTTGATCGATTCCTCCTCCGTCATAGCATCAAGGAAGCCACCGGTGAACCTAGCTTCGGAGTGGGTCCTTCAAGACGTCGAAGCTCTCCATCAAGGCCATCAGCTCATATATAAGGGGGTTTATTTCTATGGTTTTAATGTACTTTCATTCATTGATGGTGTGTTTTGTATGTTGCTCCATGGAGGGCTAAAACCCTAGAGGGTATTTGGGCTTGTGAACCCTAGGATTCTCATCTTTTGTGGATTTGCTTTGTGTTTCTATTTAATCCGAGTTTGATTAAGTTTCATTCTTGATTGTTTAATGCTTGCTTGCCTTATTGATCTTATGGTTATTTGGTTTGCATGATTTGTTGCCTTGGTGGGAGAGAGATCTCCATTAGGGTTAGAACCTCAAGATTGAAGAGGGTTGAGAGGGTGAGTCATGAGATAGTGAAGTATCCCCTTTCCCCTCCGATTGGTGTATTCTATCTCCATTCCCTAAGCTCTATGCAACCATATTTGGTGGGAGGCGTGAGATTGCTCGATTTCTCCGCCGGGACCTTGTAGGGGGTTAGGATCCTTCACGGAATTAGGGTTGGATCAATCTTTAGGAATTGGATACACAATTTGGAATCCCTAGAGTGCTTTTGCGGTCATATGTGGTGTGAGGTGTTGAGATTGAGCGATTTCTCCACCGGGACCTCGAGGGGACTAGTATCGGTGATCTAGAGATAGACCCGATTATGTTTGGATTTCCACGACTTAACTTACTCATCATAGAAACACTTTTGCTTATCCGGTACCTAATACCGAATCCTAGGGGGAGCAATGCCCGAATACCCCACTTTTATCGATTGAGATTCTTCCTTCCATTTTTACCCTTGCATATTCGTCTCCGTGTTCATCTCTTCGCACATTAGATCACCACACTATCCCATTATCATTAGGCTAGATAGCGTAGAAGAAGTTAGTACTAGTAGCCCTGCTCCCTCGTGGATTCGACTCACCCGACTCACCGGTATTTATTACTTCGACACCCTGCGCACTTGCGTGTACACACACGCATATTCGGACGTGTCAAGTTTTTTTGGCGCTGCTGTCGGGGAATAGGATACTAGGAACGCTAGGACTTTTGTTGCTCTAGCCATTTATCCATTTTTTTCATTTTATTTTTTTCTATTCCACACTTTCTTTTTCTTCCATCATTCTCATCGGTTTTTTTATTTTGTTTTTCATCCATTTCACTTTATCTTCTTCCACTCGCTCTATTTTTGTTTTTATTTTTGTCTTACTTACTTTTTTTCTTGCATGGAACTTGAATGATGATTAATCCAATTTTTAAACTTATATTTTCAGAGTTGAAGCTCTCACTAGAAAAACTTGATCAATTTGTTAATGTTCATCAACATCACAATCCATATCGCATCAACTATCATCCAAATCAAAGGAGCTACCCAAATCTCTTGTGGGATATTGATGAACAACAATGGGAAGCACCCTCAAGAAGAATTTCAGATGGATGAGAAGCTTGAAGATGATGTACTTCGTTGGAAAGAGTGTTACCGAGATTTATTGAAGCCACCGATGCCCGCTTCCAAAAAATATTGAGGCCACATTAAGTTGTCACGAGGTCTCCATCAAAAAAACATTGAACATCAATTAGGAGAGATCTTGGACATGCTTGCTAAGGAAAAAAAGAAGAATTTGAACAAGCAAGGCAAGTATCTCCGGGACATGATGAGGCCATGAGCAACATTGAAGAAGTTGGGCAAATTGAGTACATTGATGTAGAAAACAATAAAAAAAGAAAGAAGTTGAATATCATTTTGAGATTTTGGATTGTGTGAATGAAGATTGTGCTTGTGAGCGAGGAAATTTTCAAGGGATTTGCTAGTCTCATGTTCCTCTCAAGTTGAAAAATACACAAGAAGAAGCAAACCCCAAGTTAATGGAACAAGCATCTTTCTTTAGGGATTGATCAACTCTTACAATGCAAGAGAGAGGTTTTGGGAAGGGAAGAAGATGTGGGTAGGAGATTGAAGCCATCCAATGACCCACCTGTGCTAAGCTTGGATAATTCCCAACCCAAATTGTTTCCTTGGAGGCCAAAAGTAAGATGGTTGGAGTCTCCAACAAATACTTCACCCCGGCAAGTTGACTCTTGGTTTAAAGGAAGTAGCTATGCAATGTCTAGTCGGGAGGAACACACTCTTTTCAAGCCTCCATAAGGTAAGGAAGAGGTACGCTGCTTTAGTGACGAAAACAAGCGCTTCTTGGGAGGCAACCCAAGTTTTTAATTGTTTTCTAGTTTAGATTTTCATTTCTGCAGTAATAAATTCATGAGTGGGTGCTTTGATGAATTTTTGTTGGTGTTGAAGTTTTCATGGAAAATTTTTGGTGATTTAACTTGATTTTCGTGTATGTGGCATGGTTTAGGGAGTAATTCATGTTTATAGTTGAAGAATTAGTGTTAATTTGAAGTTTGGAGCCTTGCGTGGACCTGGCTCGCAGAAATTTTTAGAGCTCACACGGTCGCTGGAATTTCCACGCTGTCAGTACTAAGAGTTTCCACGCTGGGGTGTGGAATTTCCACACCCCCATGTGGCTTATAAGAATATGAGGGGTCACTTTTCATTATCTTCATCACTTTACACCCTTCATGTCCCACTTCTCCATCTTCAAGAATCCAAACTTTTGAGCACAAAAACTAAGTTTTCTTCAACTCCTTTGAGATTTAAAAAGTGTTTTGTCGGCATTTGCATTAAGTTTCCTTCACCAATTTGCACCGTAAGCTTCATCTTCTCCCATTTTCTCCATGCTCTTATTTTGCCAATCCATGAAGTTTTCTTGGTTTATAAGTGTTGTTTTTTTCATGGAAAAAAATTATGTAGAAACACTTTAGAATGTATGGATCGAAAACTTTTTGAAGCGCTTGAGCCCAATCATGGCTTTTGGCCATGGTTAGCGCCCACGCGGCGCGTGGCCGCCCACACGCCCGCTGCAAGTGGCCGCCGCTCGGGCCGCGCCCCCACGCGGGCGCTGCCAGCCCACGCCGCGCTACGCTGGCTGGCCACCAGCTGGCGCTACGCCCACGCCAGCGCTGCGCTGCCCACGCGCCCACG
The DNA here is from genome assembly GCF_009730915.1 of Dioscorea cayenensis subsp. rotundata. NCBI lineage: Eukaryota > Viridiplantae > Streptophyta > Magnoliopsida > Dioscoreales > Dioscoreaceae > Dioscorea > Dioscorea cayenensis. The sequence goes on along the minus strand of NW_024087580.1, from coordinate 3,569 downwards.
CTGGCCACGCCCAGCGCGCTGCGCCACCACGCGGCTGGCCCACGCCGCCGCGGGCGCCCCGGCCGAGACTCAGACGCGCCACGCTGGGCGCGTGGCTTTCCCCACACGCCTGCGACTGGAAAAGCACCCAATAAGGCCGTAAAAGTGCTTTGGCTTGCCCTCCACGCCTGCGGAGCCCCTCAGACTCATCAAATTCATGCTTAACTCGACTTTTTTTGAAGCTTTATTTGCGTGTATGACACCAAGGACCGAAAAACTTGTTCCAAATGCTTGAATTTCATACGGTTAACCTTGGATGAGAAGATTATTTTTGGCACACCGGCAACACCGTAAGACGACGCTGATGCTTGAGGCGCCCCCACTCATGATTCTTTAGTTTTCTTTTACTTTTTGTTTTCATTTTTAGTTTTTTTCTTTATTTTATTTTTATTTATTTTTTTGTTTGTTTTTTTAGACTTTAGTTAACTTTTGTGTTTTGTTTTGTTTGTGCGAGTTTGTGCTTCATGTGTTTACCTATAAAAAAACTCGTACATCTTTTTCTTTTTTTGTTGAGCTTCACCGAACCCCTTATATACGCAAGTGTATGGCCTTGAGAGTGATGTTGATGGTGTTTTAGTCATAGACACGATCATGTGCGTTGTCCCATGGTTGTGTGAGCTTCACAACCCATACAACACGCCCTTGAGTTAGACTTCACCAAACGCTTAATGAGGAGTTCAGGGGAGTATTGTTTTTAATTGCATTCCCACACACATTATGCTTCCATTGTTATGCTATTTTTTTTATTGTAGTTTAGCATGTGTACATTGAGGACAATGTACATCTTAAGTGTGGGGGAGGGTTCACCTTATACATGACTTTATACTTGTGTTTTCATGAGCATGCTCTTTGTTGCCAATGAAGGTTCACCTTAGGGTTAAGAGTTTAATTCTTAGTTTTTTTGGAGGTTGTAAACATTGGATTTTATCATGCTCTAGTTTTCATCCAATTTTCATTGAATATTTTTTTGTCCGATTGCTCTTTGTGCACTTTCTCTCACTCATTAGACCTATGAAGACTCTAGTTCATTATGTTTGGGACTTTAGTATGCTAGTTTTTATTTATATATAAAAAATATGGAAATTGTTTGTTGTTTGTACATACGGTGTGGAAAGAGCTACCACCCATGATGTATGTAGCTACCTCATAAGTCGGATACTTGTTATGCCCTAATGAGAGAAAGAGCTATCTCATGGGATGTGTGAAAGCTACCACCCTTGGTAGAAAGAGCTACCACTCGAAAAGTGTGAAAGCCACCCGGGAGGCATCTTGGGAAAGGGCTACCTTAGAGGATTGTGTGAAGCTACTACCTATTCTTTTTTTGTTCATAAATAAGTCCCGCTTTTAATAAGAACTTGGTAGTGGACATAGTGTTGACATGAGTTGAGTTTTTTTCACACACACACGCATTCGGATTTTATCATATTCATTTTTTTGATTGGATTGTTTGCTAGAGCATTGATTGTTTTTGTCTAGTGTTTTGATTTCTCTCCATGACTGTAGAATTTTATTCTTGTACTCATTTGGTGAACCTAAGGCCAAGCACTTCTCTTTTCTTTCCCATGAGGTATAATGTTTAATTTTGCTTGAGGGACAAGCAAAGACTTAAGTGTGGGGAGTTTGATAAGTGCTTGAGTAGACATATTTTTTTATATGTTTTATATGCATTGAGCATCATTTTTTACTCGTGGTTTATGTCTCATATTGTGTATTTGGGTGTTCTTTTATGCATATAGGTTGTGAATGCCTTGAAGAGTAAAAAAGGGAAGCAAAGATAGGCTATAAAGACATAATGTTGGGAGTTCTTGTTCAATTCAAGGACCAAGACACGAGAGCAGCTTTCTATAAACGTGAGATGTGTGCCAACTTCCAAGAAGATTCAAGTCAATTCACCATTTGAAGGGCACAAAGGCAGCCACATCTTCATATTCCTTCTCTTTGTGAAGATTTGCAAGACCTCTCAAAGATACGCTCGATGAAGAAAAAGTTTTATAGCCTACCACATGGACGCAGTGCCCGATCATGTGGCCTTAAGAGAAGAGTGTTCTGATCGCGCTTTTGTGAAAAAGCATCGTAGCAATGTCAGCAGTAATCAGAGATCGTAGCATCATCGCTCACGCGCCGCTGGAAATCCGCCACGCTGGGAAATTCTGCAGCCCACGCGGGCGTGGAAAAATCCACACGGGCGCGTGAGGGCACGTGATGCACGCGATCTAAGGCCTATAACAGCCGCTTTTGCCCTATTCTTTCTCATCTTTGTGCGGCTCTTGAGGGGTGAGACGGCTAGGGTTTGGAGAGGAGGTCTTTGCGGCTTTGGAGGCGCTTCGTCACCAACTTTGATCGATTCCTCCTCCGGTATAGCATCAAGGAAGCCACCGTGAACCTAGCTTCGGAGTGGGTCCTTCAAGACGTCAAGCTTTCCATCAAGGCCACCAGCTCATACATAAGGGGGTTTATTTCTATGGTTTTAATGTACTTTCATTCATTGATGGTGTGTTTTTGTATGTTGCTCCATGGAGGGCTAAAAACCCTAGAGGGTATTTGGGCTTAGTGAACCCTAGGATTCTCATCTTTTGTGGATTTGCTTTGTGTTTCTATTTAATCCGAGTTTGATTAAGTTTCATTCTTGATTGTTTAATGCTTGCTTGCCTTATTGATCTTATGGTTATTTGGTTTGCATGATTTGTTGCCTTGGTGGGAGAGAGATCTCCATTAGGGTTAGAACCTCAAGATTGAAGAGGGTTGAGAGGGTGAATCATGAGATAGTGAAGTGTCCCCTTTCCTCCGATTGGTGTATTCTATCTCCATTCCCTAAGCTCTATGCAACCATATTTGGTGGAGGCGTGAGATTGCTCGATTTCTCCGCCGACCTTGTAGGGGGTTAGGATCCTTCGCCGGGAATTAGGGTTGGATCAATCTTTTAGGAATTGATACACACTTGGAATCCCTAGAGTGCTTTTGACGGTCATATGTGGTGTGAGGTGTTGAGATTGAGCGATTTCTCCACCGGGACCTCAGAGGGGGACTAGTATCGGTGATCTAGAGATAGACCCGATTATGTTTGGATTTCCACGACTTAACTTACTCATCATAGAAACACTTTTGCTTATCCGGTACCTAATACCGAATCCTAGGGGGAGCATCGCCCTCAATACCCCACTTTTTATCGATTGAGATTCTTCCTTCCATTTTACCCTTGCATATTCGTCTCCGTGTTCATCTCTTCGCACATTAGATCACCACACTATCCCATTATCATTAGGCTAGATAGCGTAGAAGAAGTTAGTACTAGTAGCCCCTGCTCCTCGTGGATTCGACTCACCCGACTCACCGGTATTTATTACTCGACACCCTGCACTTCATGTACACACACGCATATTCGGGCGTGTCACTAACCATCATTGGGAAAGTTCTTGAGTTCTTCACACAAGTAGGGACATAGGATCGCGATCGCTTTTGTACTCTTCAAACTCACACTCTTTAGCTTGAATTCTTTTTGAAGTTGGCACACACCCCCTGCACACTCTTCT